>NC_142586.1:43744724-44044724 GCF_965207765.1 Zootoca vivipara | reverse complement strand
GATATAATCATATAAGATACATGGCAAATCAGGCTCTTCATAGATATTTAGTTAGATTTGGGGAGCCTTTCTGAAGAAGATAATTAGTGGCAACTTTCCTAATTTTAGGGTGATATTGAAGTTACAATCCCTCATTATTTATCCACTTTCAATTTTCACATGCATGCATAATGAGGTTTTTCATCTGTATTTTTGTTGTCATTAAAAAAAAGCAGCAAGACAGATATTTGTACCCTAAAGGAATTTTTTAAAAGTGCAATCTAAAAATGTTGCACAGTGTAAAATTGTTTACAGTTAAGAGCACAATCTAGCTGAAGCCTCATTGATTTCACTGGAAGAATTAAACATATGCTTAGTGTGGCCACAATACATGAATATCAGTCCATAGGACAATCTAAAGACAACACTGCATGAGAACGTATTAAGGATGGAACTCTTCAAAAGCTCATTGGGATAAAAATGTCCTCGCTGCTCAAATCTCCCAGGACCAGAAGTGAACTGGTGGCAGTATCTAAGAGTATAGTTTCTAGAATGGTGCTAGAGTGTAGGGATATATTATTTTCAGAAAAGGGTCAAAGACAGACCGTTTAAAAAAGAATACTGTTGTTTTGGCAACATGAGGATGTTCCAGCATGGGACTTCCACCATATGTCCTCTTTGTCATGAGTAGAGTCGTCATAGCGATCTAGCGTTAAAAGTAGAAGTTGGCAAATGTATCCCCTTTTTTTGCTCTTCAAAATACAGTCATACCTCTTAAGTTGAGGGCCTTGCAAGTTGAACGGTTTGTCTGCAAACCTGGAAGTGAGTGTTGAGAACGTTCTTTGGAACCCGAATGTCCAAGGCAGGTTCTGCAGCTTCCAATTGGCTGCAGGAGCTTCTTGCAGCCAATCAGAAGCCGTGACTTCTGATTTCCGGAACGGATTTCTGGAACGGATTCTGTTCAACTTCCGAGGTACAACTGTAGAAAAGACTCTCACATCAGAGGCACCCCAGAAAATCAGGTGATTGTTATTCTTTTCTGGCTGGAGGAGGGCATTCTATCCAGGTATGGAAAAAAGCAGGTAAGTATATGGCTGGTTATTATTGTATGTGAAACTGGAAATGGAAGGCTCATCTGTGAAGAGAAGTAATGCTGGAAGAGTGTGTTGTAATCCATTCTCACCCTTGAAGCTGCTTGTCCCACTCCGAATCTATTTTGCAATGGTAAGAGCATGGAGGGGGAGAATATGATATCAATAATTATTCCTGCTCCCTCTCGCTGCTGTTGCTCTTGCCAATAAAACAATTTTTAGTTGATTCATTGTTTGCTTTTGAACTGAGCAGCTGATTAATTCATCATTTAAATTAAAATATCCTGTAGGTGCCTTTTTGAAACACTGAAGGAAGTGTAAGATTACTTACAGGGTTTTTTTGTTTAAAGAAAAGCTATCACTGTTAGAAGGAAAGGGAATCTCTACTACTTTATTTTTCATTCTCCGCATGTAAAACACCAGAGACATAAAATAGTCTCGAAAAATAAGCACAGATTAAAATTCATCCCAGCCAACTAAAATTGGTACCTTTTAGTTGAGTCATCTGCTGTGAGGTTATACCAATTAAAGCCCAATCTAAAACAAGTGCTCTGCAAGAATTTTATATGAAACATTTTATAAAAAGCTTTTTATACATTCCATTACAGGAGACCTGCCATTCACGAGATCAAATGCAGGAGGATAGCTTTTGTTTTCTCATACTCCATCCTGTGCAATGCTTTCCCCTTTCAAAAATCTTTCTCGAAAAACCATTTCATGCACCATTCTTGCACTTAAAAAAAAACCACCACCCTGAAATTATAAAGATCAGTCCTTAAAACTTTTCTGAAGTGTGCAGTAGATGATAATAAATGTGACAAGTACAGAAACTACCTATGTTCTAATATGCATTACATATCCTTAAGATGACATTTTCGAAAAGGTCTCACAGGCACACACATGAAAGCAGTTGCCAGAGTCGCCATCTCTTTGAACATCAGTTCTCCCTGTGGCACTTCAGAACCGGGTTTTGTTACAGCCAGTTCATACAGGATGATTGCTTTTCTTAGCACAGGCTTTTGGGGAATATGAGTTCTTCTTGCTGAATGCATTTGTACTTTTGCATGCTCCCTCATTCTATGCATAGCCTACAGTGCCATGGTATTTCTTCCCTTCCCATACTGGGCTATGATGAAGGGTCCGAGATGCAGGCTACATGTCTCCCTCGCTCCTCTGCACCCCTGTGGTTCTTTCAGGAAGCAATTGCATCTTATGAGGCCAACTCTAGCCCAACAAAGCTCATACTGTAATAAAAGTGTTAATCCTTAACGGGTCAAAGTTTTCCTTGGAATGTCAGTGATTTCTAAGTGATGTTGTCTTCTGGGTAGGAAAGAAATCTATCTAGTTTCAGTGTCCATTCATGCAAATGTATCTGAATGGAAGATAATGCAACTCACAGATTGCCATTATGCACCTTTGCAGCCAAAGAGGTACATATAGGTTTGGATTGCTTCTGAAGCCAGAATGGAAAAGGCATTTGACCCAGGGTGCAGCTGATCAGGAATCAAAGCATATGTGCCTTAAAAGTTCCATTGGCTCCCGGCCTGAGCTGAATTGTAAGTGCTTGTGCTAAATTTTAAAGCCCTGTAAAGCTGAGTGCCTGGGGGAAAATGCTTACACCTGTATCCACATAGGAAGCGGCTTTGTACCAAGCAAGACCATTGGTCCATCTAGCACGATACTATCAACACTGGCTAGCTAAAGTTCTCCTGGGTTTCATGTAGAGTCTTTCTCAGCCCTACCTGGAGAAACCAGGAGTTGAACCTAGAACCTTTCTCAAGTAAACCAACTGTTCTACCACTGTCCATACACAGGTCACTGATGGAGGCTCACGTCTGGTGCACCTTTCATTATAAGTAAGGAGGAGAAGCTTCGGAGAGGTACATTTATTTATTTATTTACCGCTTTATATTTTTAATAAAAAATCTCAAAGCGGTTTACAGCATATTAAATCAATAAAACATTAGCCAAGCAATGTTCCTCCGGCCTCATGAGGAGCCACTTTTGTGGGGCTGGGTAAGTGTGGGCCCCACCCCCTAGGCCAGATGGAAAGGGTCTTGCAGGGAGCGGCCTTCACACTCACAGCCAGGCAATGTGGAGCTCCATCTCTGGAATGCTCTTCCAAAGGATGCTCACTTGGTACCTATGCAAATGTCAGTGATAGGTGAAAAGCTTTTTGAATTGCTCAGGTATTTTAATTCTCATTGAGTCTTATGTTCAGGGCCCGATTTAGGTTTGATGAGGCCCTAAGCTACTGAAAGTAATGGGGCCCTTTATATGTCCAGCTGTCCTTTGTCAACAACAAATTGTCACAGTTTTTTGTGTTGAATATATCCTATATGGTATTTTATGGACCTAATAGGTATCTAAAGCCATTGGACATAATAAAATATATATTTTATCAAAGGAATTGTTGAACTGAAATACAATTAAGAATATTTTAGGGAGCAGGCTAGCAGGCAGCGCCCATTACTTACATCATAGGAGCCGACACAACACAAAACTCTGTTGCTGTATGTAGGTTTTATTTTATTTGTTTTTTTCTCTTATATTTTGGAAATGTACATCCAGTTTTTTTCTTCAATTTTTTGGGGCCCCCAAGAGAGTGGGGCCCTAAGCTATACAGTGGTACCTCGGGTTACAGATGCTTCAGGTTACAGATTCAGCTAACCCAGAAATAGTACCTCGGGTTAAGAACTTTGCTTCAGGATGAGAACAGAAATTGTGTGGCAGCGGCGTGGCGGCAGCGGGAGGCTCCATTAGCTAAAGTGGTACCTCAGGTTAAGAACAGTTTCAGGTTAAGAACGGACCTCCAGAACGAATTAAGTTCTTAACCCGAGATACCACTGTAGCTTTTTTAGCTTATACGTAAATCTGGCACGGCTTATGTTGCTCCATCAAAGCAATGTTCAATTCCTGGATATTTTATACTGCTGTCTGGCTCCCCCCCCCCCCCGTCCCCAATTTTTGTTCTTGGTTTATCTGCTGCACTTTGCTGCTGTTTAATAAAATTATGTAAGCTTCCCTGAAAAATACAGTGCATTGAGGGCTGGAATAAAAACACAAAAACAAGCAAATAAATAAAATAGCCTGCTTTCATACAATTATATTTTCCTTGTGCATACATGCTTCTGGCTTTTAAATCAACTCAGGACAGGCTGATCCAGAGAGTGCATGAATATACTGTATAACAGAGTAGAGCCTTTAGCAATATGTAATGGGGGGGGCACTTGGGCAGCAGCTCTTGAGATGAAAATGGGAGAGTTCCAGATGTATTTCCTGTATTTATCTGTGGAGTCTTAGGATCATAGAATTTTTATTTCATGTAGTTCAAAGTACTTATAAGCTGTTTTTCACAGCTACTATCTCACAAAGTGACATACATCAAAGAAATGTTACAGGTTCAGTAGAATAGATTCATGGAGAGCTGAGGATAGCTGAGGATAGCTAGGTCTCATTTGCGCTATACATTTAAAACAGTTTCAAACTACTCTAAACAGTATGGCTTCCCCCAAAGAATCCTGGGAACTGTTAATGGTTCTGAGAGGAGTTAAGCACCCTTAACAAACTACAGTTCCTAGGATTTTTCGGGGGGGAGCCATGTCTGTTTAAAGTGGAAATGATGATGCTTCAAATGCATGGTGCAGACAGGACCTCAGTCGTAAGGAAAGAGAGAACTTCTAATTCTATTGAATTAGAAAAATGGAAGGAGCTCTGGAAGAAAAACCAAAAATTCACAGCATGTTGTCAAATTAGAGAAAGTTTGATGAAAATGCAGTATAGGTGGTATCTAACTCCTGAAAAATTGGCCCAAACCAACAAAAACCATAATAATAAATGTTGGAAATGTAAACTACAAGTGGGAACCTTCTTTCATATGTGGTGGTCGTAGGACACGATCTACGAGGAAATGAAAAAAATACTAAAAATTACCTTTCACAAAAAAACAGAATCATTCCTTCTTGGGATTCTAACTGGCAATATTCCAAAAGAAAGATTAAAATTATTTGTCTATGCAGTGATGGCAGCTAGGGCACTAATAGCCAAGTGCTGGAAGGGTGACCATATACCAGCTAGAGAAGAATGGCTACAAAAGCCGAGCAAGTACTTGGAACTCACTAAGTTGACTGAAGCCTTAAGGAACAAGTCAAATGAAATAGTCCATAAGGAATGGGAATGCCTAAATACCTACCTATTGAGTCAAGGTTCAACAACCAAGATTTGGTTGTGTTTAGAATAAACCCGTACGTGGGAAAATGTCTCCTTATGCCAAAATGAGGAATATATTGAAATACAGAGAAATTGCTTTAGTTATAAGAAATGAACCACCATGAGGTCGATGGAATTAAAAAAACCAAAAGTATAATAAAAAGAGATCTACCTCAGAAGGTCAGCATCTCGGTAGAGAAATGACATTCTGGGCTGTCTATTATAGTTACCTTGTATTATACTTATGTTCTTACTTTTTGCGTTTGCTCTGTTTTTCTGGTTTTTTTTTTGTATTCTGTTTTGTATGTTTTTTGTATTTTGTATTGTGTTTTTTGTATTTGTTTTTTGTATTCATACTTTGTTTCATTTGCATCTGCATAATAATCAATAAAAAATTAATTTTTTTTTTTAAGGAAGGCTAGAACTTCACATCTTCACACCTATACCTAAAGGAGCAATACATAAATCAATAGGAAGTCAGTTCCATAGCTGTGGGGGCGCTGTCAATAATTTTGGACCAACCCTTTGCTCAATGTAAGAATCTTGCAACTGCAGCATCCTTGACATGTATTTGCACAGCCCCTGCTTATGTGTGCCCAGTAAAGGAGAGTCTACCCACTCTGTAGGCGGGATCTAATATCACAGCAGTTCAAACATTACCCTGCGCCCTACCTTGATACTGTTTTACTGAAAGCAAGAACTCTGCAGAGCAGGGATAACAATGAGCAGTTTTCTCTACCCAAAGCTCCGATTTCTGGCAGCTGTGGCTTTCACTTTTTCATGACACCTTCCAGCCACCAATGACTTGTCTGGTGCCTTAGGATTTACCACTAATGTCTCCTAGGTAAGCTCTTGAATGACCCTGAGGACGTGCGACAGGCACACACACTTGCTTCAGGCAGTGCTACAGAATAGAGCAGAATGGGCATCTCTTGAAGGGACAGTTCTGTAAATTCGCAGCACAAGTTAAACAGCATACAGTGTGAAATAAAAAAGGCTGGTGAAACACTCAACATCAATACATAATGTGAACAAAGCTCAAATGAGCCATTGTCAAGATCCCAATGGAAAGTAATTACTGATAAAATCCATTTTTGGAGTCCTTTCCTGCCTTCACTTATTTTTTCTCCCTTCCTTGCTTGCAGTCTTATTTTAAATCAATCTAATTTATTCCACTGCCACTGTCTCCTAATGTGCCCTTGTTGTTTGAATAAGGGAGGAGCCAGCATGGGAGAGCTTTGTTATTCATCAGGACTCTCGCTTCAATAAAGTCCCAGCCATGTTTTCTTGGAGAATTCTTTTGCTTAAGAAAAGGCAGAAGACTGCCTGTGAGTTCCTGTACTTTTTTTTTTTTACAGCGCATTAGCTAAAAATATACAGATTATCACATCAGAAATGCCACTGAATTTAAAGCTTTCAAAATCCACCTTGTATTATGAAACTATGTGTAAAAAAATACCTTTCAGCTCCTGTATTCCCCTTAATATTATGTATCCACGAGTTCATTCTTGGAGCTTGCTTTTAGTAAGAAGTTTAAGTTTTTTCCCCCAAAAGCAAGATCAGCAAACTTTATTTGTAAAGGTAATAATGATTCTACATTAATATCTATATGTAAATACACTATATGTTTTAGGCCAAGCTTCCAAATCCTATTACAGATTCAATCCTATTAAAACATTCCCAAGTTTAAGCCTGCTTTAGAGTTTTTCACCGAAGTGCATGACCCTTCCTAAAACCCCTACATGTGTGGTCAAGGGAGCGAAGGATAATTGTAAACTCCATGGGCTCCCATTAATCTTAGCACAGTCAGATATTAGTGCTTGTAAATCCGTACCTAAACAAGGACAATAGTTAAAGCCATCAATAGTCTTTTAATGAGGCAGATCAAAAACAAATGGAAGCAGCAGGAGGCTAGGTTTCCACAAGGAGGGGAAGCACAGGAAAAAGGCTTTGTCTGATTTCTTGCACAGAAAGTAGATGGAATTAGTCCCTCTCAACTGTTAGATCTGTTGTAAAAATAGTGTTTCCCTCACTTTCAGCTTCGGAAGATACGGGATGAGGAAAGAGAGGAAGAGAGAGGAAGAAGGAGAGGGGGAAACAGAAACAGAGAGATGTCTACTGATAATCACGTCAAGAGAATGTGTGTGTCTGTCAAAAATTGTAATAAATTATCTCAGTCCTTGCAGGCATACCAAGCAGCCTTTGAAATCCCCACAGATGTTATTTAGCCATCAGGGGGAAAGAGAGGGAAAGAATGTCCTGTTATGGAGTTTGTTATTTAACGGGAGGAAGGAGGAAAGTTGATAAGAATTTACGGCCTAACATGCATGTGCTGCAGTACTGTAATAGTTGCCGAGGAACAAAAAGGCACAATGTCATGGCTGGGTGTGGGGTGGGGTGAAGAAGAGAAATGAACAGCGACCCAGCTAGCAGAATAAAGTATCTTACAGAAAGCTGTACTAGTTTCCCATATCAATTACACCTCTCAGCTTCCTTTTGTAGTTATTTGGAATATAACCGCCATTGGTTATATTCCAATGGCGGTTGGAATCCAAAGAAGTCCTGCTTTTAAATAGGCCCATTGAAATCAATGGGCATTGTTAAAGATATACATTTAATATGCAAAAAATGTGGTGTTTGTGTCATTAAGGTAAAAAAAAACACCTTATGCATAGAAGTTTGCAGTAGGCAGGAGGTTCGTCTCCAGCTAAATGTGGCAAGGAGAAGCTGGAGTTTGCTAATAGATGACTCATAGCAGGAAGATGAAACCCCAGAACTTAGTGGCTTTGTCAATCAATTGAGCCAACAGCAATTGTAGGTGCTCAGCTCAGTGTTGTTGAACAAACAAGTCCCTTAGGCTTTCTTCCTGGGGTTATGGTAAGGAAAGTTATTGAATTTAAACAAGAATGGACTGCATTGCTTGCGGTTAAAGAGCAATGTGTTATTTTGTAACATTTGTTTGTAACCATTTTAAGACTGTTTCTAGTAAAGCTGTGAAACTACAGTGGTACATTGGTTTACAAATTTAATCCATTCCAGGAGTCTGTTCTTAAACCAAAGCGTTCTTAAACTAAGGCGTGCTTTCCCATGGCAGAGAGGGACTCAATTTACAAATAGAACACACTCAACAGGAAGCAGAACATGTTCTTATTCAAAGGCAAAGTTCACAAACCAAAGCACCTACCTCCGGGTTTGCAGCGTTCTTAATCCAAGTTGTTCATAAACTAAGCTGTTCTTAAGCCAAGGTACCACTGTTATAATTGTGGTGGAAAGCAAATTCATTTCTACTCTGCACAAGGTCCAGATCAGGGATTCCGTTTGCAGCAAATCTAACAGGCACGACTAAGTTCAAGTCTCCTGATTTCAGTGGCCTACTTTGAGTAACACTTAATTGCATATAACTCAATGAAGTTTATGAGCAGTGTGTATGTGTGTGTGTGTAGTTTTCAACAGAGAAAACAAGGGCAGGGTCGAGGTATGATAAGGCTGTTTCATATTTTCACGTTGAAGCAAAGGTTTCAAAAACAAAAGAGACGTAACATGCTCATCTCCTCATGTCTTTCAAGGAATTTGTTCTCACGAGGCCTCTCAGGATACACATTTACGGAACTTTGAGAACCTTCTTTTCATTTTAGCCTGGACATGGGGTAAAAAGACAGCATGACAAAATGTGTTGGCTTTTAATGTTTAATAGATTATTTTATTTTATTTTTCTATTGGAAGCTCCCCAGAGTGGCTGGGGAAACCCAGCCAGATGGGCAGGGTATAAATAATAAATTATTATTGTTGTTGTTATTGTTATTATTCTTAGTAACCCAAAGTTCAAAGGTGTCCCCCCTCCAATTTTTTATTGCAGTGTATAGAATCCAGACTAGATGGAATATTACATTGGCTGCCTCCAGTGCACCTGCTAGAAGCAGGCCAGTTTACTAGGATAGAGGGCAGATTGTTTGGCAAATACTGCTCTGACCTCCAAGACTTCACCAATGCTCCCAGCCACCCAACATCAGCAGGCTGAGGCAGCGACCTCACTCTGCCTGATGGCAGGTAAAGGTAGGCCTGCACACAAATGAAAAACTCTATAGAATTTAGCACGTGCAAGCATGTGTAAACAAAGACTGTTCACATATGTATAAATATTTCAGGATAATATCACTTTTCTTTTTTCCTGCTCTATATATACATAAAGCAAAATTTAAAGTGTTCTACTTGTGCCATGGAAATTCCCTTCCTTTCCTCATACCACACTCCCTCTAAATACATTCTGTTCCCCCCCCCAACAACTTTCTGAAGCAGATCTGGGGAGGGTGTGGGACATGCATGGGGGGAAAGAGAGGGGAGAAGTTGTGCAAGCAAAAATCCTCGCACAGACTGAATTTCAAACTGATTTCTGTGATCCTGTAGTGTCCAATCCAACGTTGACATAAGGTGATATAGTCGTCATGTCAAGATTTTCAACGTGTCTGCACTAGATCATTTGTCGCATAGGCTGGAGAGAGACAATAAGTTTTATGAAAGTTGAAGGGCATATAATAGTTATTGTTGCTTCTGATATACACTTAATACTTTTTCGATTATCTCTGGTATAACAGATTTTGCAGGTTGCCTTTACAGCCTTGAAAGCACCAGGCACAAGTGGAGATACAGTAGCATATTGTAGCTCTTTGTTCAGCAAAAAACCCCAACAACTTTAGGTGAGGTTTTCTTTCTAATTTATCTTGTACTTGTGGACCACAGGCTGAGTACAGCCTAACAAGCATGTATGGTGACCTGCCAGGCACTTGACACCAGTCCTGGCAACATCAGTCGCATGTTCAGTGATGTGCTTGTAGCCATCATACATTACTCCTGAGGCTATATTTAAGTTGGCACACCACCTGTTATATTGGTGCAGATGATTTGATTCCTATATATGGGACAGAAAAGGAAATTTCCTCCAAATCTGAGTGATTAGTAGCCCTGAAGTTTCAACCATTCTTGGCTGGAGAGATTGCAACCATGGCATGCCATGCTCATTCATGCTCCATGCTTATGCTGCACATGATGAAGGTTAATTCACGGGGAGACTGAGGTGTGGTATGAACTGTTAGTTAATGTGTGGAGGATTCTGCCTTTGTGCATGAAATTGGATGAAATGGTATCTGGTCACATCCAGTGCTCTAATGCTATTATATATTTCACAGATATCTCTTTCATTTGAAAATTGGTCAAGGAACCTAGTAGGTAGCTAAGCATAGAAGCCATAGAGATATCTGAGGTGGCAAGAGGGATAAGCAACTGGAGGGGCCCAAACTACAAGCAAAGAAGATCACTTGAAGGTGAGAGTATTTTCTCTGGAAATTTAGAGATAGAATAAGAAATGTTATAATAGCATTAATTAACAAGTGGGCATGAGTATTTGACTATTTTTTGGTCATATCTCTACACATTTCAAAGTGGGTAACAAAACACAGGATACATTGATATGTGGTGCTGAGGTGACCAGTCATATACCTAACAGTGTAGTTAAATTTTGTTGCTTGAACTGTGAAATATTAAAGATCCAAGATAAACATGTGCTTCTCAATCTGACCAATTCTATTACGTGCACTACTGAAGGATGAAACTTTTCTCCTAGATAAAAATGATGATGAAGAATATTGATAGTTTACATAAAGCTATCTTCAATAAGCCAAGTGAAAGAGCTAAACAGAAACCCACTTCCATAAACTAGCTTTATTTGAATTTTCAGATAAACTAAACCCAGAACTTAATTTTACTTTTTCACACGTTAAGTTCTTCTAATTCAGCCAGATGTTGGAGTTACTTATAGAACAATGAATCAACATTGTTTACAAACTTGACTTGTGCAAGGGAAATAATTCTGCATATTCCATAATTCTCAGTACTCACCTCGGTCTACTACTTGGCAGCAGGTATAAAGGCTCTGAAGCACATAAAAAGTTGTCAGGGTCACTCATTCACTTCTATTTATGATTAGCTCCAAACACACATCTGATGGCAATACCTGGAGCTTCCCACTTCATTGGAGTAGATATGAGTCCACATCTGCAGTGTGGTGCATACGCCTTTAAGGCAACACATTAAAAATATCTGCTATTGTTGTAATCGTTGGTATTATTTTGCATTCTCTATCTTTACATGTCTTTAGAAAGCTCTTCATGTGTCAAAGGTTTTAGGAGGTTACAGTGTGTCCTCACAGTGGGCAAGATGGATGGTATGAACACAGGATGTTTATCAGATACCTCTGGGCCTAAACATTTAGGCCTTTAAAAGTTTAAACCAGCACTTTAATTTTGGCCCAGAATGGACTTGAAACCAGTGTAGCTTGTATAACACGACCACCGTACTGTACACTCATCAGGACTTTGGTGGTTGCCTTTAAAGGCAGCCCTACAAAGAGTGCATTGCATTAGTTTAGTCTGACTGTGACCAGAACATGAATCACAGCAGCTGGGTCTGCACTCTCGAAAAAGGGCTGCAGTTGGCATACCAGGTAACCTGATAAAACACACTGATGGCCAACAGTACTATCTGGGCTTCCACAGTCAGGGACAAATCCAAGAGTACTCCAAAATGGTAAGTTTAGTCTTTAGTAGGAGAGTTACCACAGTCTAGCACAAAGTGGTTTTGTAAGCATAATAGCCCCTTCTCAGATGAAGCCTGCAAAACTTTAGATTGATAGGTGAAGGAGGAGTTGTGTGAGGCGTGACTTTACTTGCTGGAGTGCTCTTCAAGGGGTTTCTGTTTCCCACTTGTTTTTCCTATAAACCTTTACTTGTACACTACCCAATTTGTCCAGTTAGAGAAGGGGTTTGAAAATTCTTGTTATTCATTTCAGAGACAAGAAGCCCAGTATTTAAAAGCTAGGAACCCAGGAAAGATGTAGTTCTCCTAAGGGCTGCTGCAGCAGGCTGGGCAGAATGTTAGAACCAGATGGAAGTTAAGAAGATTTTTTTTGGGGATAGGAGGAAACTGCTCCAAACAATTAGGGGTGGGATGGGGAATTCAGCTGAGTGGATTGAGAAACTTGTAGATTTCTTAGTTTTCCTTTAATAACCAAGCCACTTCTCTAAACTTTGATTTGGCTGAGAGATGGACAGCCTAGTGCTTTCAATTTTAAAAATGGAGCATGGTGAGAGAAAGTGGGGAAAGCAGAATGCTACACAGCTCAAGAGCTACCCCGTTTATCTCAAAGGAGGCTTAAAGTCACGTGTGTGCATCAGGGCACACATGAAGCTTTGGATTAGGAAAAATGCCTCAACACTCCTCAGGGATGTCAGTAAAAGTCAGCAATGAAAGAAATGTTTGTAGCTTTTACAAGTGAATGGAAGACAATACAAGAAAATGGATAACAGGAAGGTGTGTTAAGTGAATACAACTGTTATACCAGAAAATTAAAGTATTAAAAATACTGTACATTAGCCTCTAAAGGAATATACTAAAAAGACTTTATTTTAATGCCTTTCCAAAAGTCTTCCAGAGAACATTTTCCAGTATCGTATTGTCTATCATGAACAATATTTCTTTGTAAGTGAGGAAGGGGCTTTGTATTTCCACAAGAAAGAAAACCACATCTTTCACAACTACAACCTTCTGTAACCTCCCTGCCCTCCTCACTCCCACACCCATACACAAAGACCCTCCTTAATTGTATTACTATGAGGCTGCCCTCCAACCCCTACTCAAATGAGGACAAGGCTAGTTTTGTATTTCATGGGATAACAATTTATGAGCAATTAAAAATGAAGAGACACAAAGCATTCATCACAGCCACAGCTAGACAGGCAGCAGAGGTCAAAGGTTCCAGCAATGAAGTGTGCACAATATATTTTTATTTCTGTTTTCACTAAGAAGGAAACGGGTTAGCTAAAAATTATGACTTGCCGTCTCCATTTCAAAATAGGCGCACTTAATCTTTCAAGACAGTCTATTCTTGGACAGATGGGTGATGGAAGTGTGTTCACAAGCATACACACAGGCATACAAACAGAAGGGAAAGCCATATATATTATTGGAAAACGCAGAGTACTTATAAAAGGAAAGCCATCAATTGTTAATACTGTTCATAGGTGAGTACTGGCGTACTGTGGTTACCAAGAGCGTAAACTCTAGCCTAGGAAATCTCTGTTTCAAATCTGGCTTCAGTCATGATCCTAGTAGTGGGCTGATCTCATTTCTTTAACTTCTTTCTTTGGGCTTATCTGTAATGCAGAAAATGATAATAATAACACTAGCAGTAATAATAAGGTTTTGGTAAGAACTGTAGGAACTGTTACTGGGATTAGAATTGTCTGCACACTAGCTCTTTGAACTCTGGCATTCTCATTTTATAGTTGATGGGGAATCCACACAATATCATTTCCCAACCATTGCATTTCTATTAATAGCAAAATAGGGCTATATTGTAATAATGGGAGGAAAAGATTTTTTTTAATGGGAAGAAGCCAGTAGTTTCACAATAGATGATTAAATAAGGAAGAATAAGTTGTACTGAGAAAGAGCACAATAATATGAGCCTGCAAACAGGAAGCTTTCAATGAATGTTGGACAAGTCCTCTGTTGAGCAGAATGTAGTTGTAGAATGTAGGCTACCAAAATATTATTGGACACAAAGCATTAAGATAACCCTATGTTCAGGTTAAATTAACCAGTAGTGCTATTTACATAGGGTTATGCTGAAATAAAGTCATAGATACAGAAAGCCTTATGATACAAAAAAAATCTGTATCAAAAAAATAAAAGGAAGAAAAGGGACCGCATAGTGTTGAAACTAGCATGCATTTGCAGCATGAGCATAAAAGCAAAACAGATATAGCATTTCCCTCCCCATGTAATGTCTGGTTGTGATCTCTGTTGTGATCTCTGCCACTGAAAAAAGGCAAATCATAACTGAATTTATGCATCCTAAAAGCTTTTGCTTCTGGGATAGCATGGAACTGCTGCTCTGAGCACTCTACCCTGAATGATCCCATATTTTTCTAGAGTAACCCAAGCATCAGCGTTAATCACGTAGCAACCATATGTATATCAATGACATTTCGCATAATGCAAAAGCAGTTTTGAAATCTATGAAAATGGGACTGGGAACATACATTCGTTAGGTTGCAGAATAATAATCTATATCACATTTAGGCTGATTTTAAGATCATCTCATATTAAGAGCATGTATTAATGTCCCCTATGCTATCATGTTACTGTATATCTATTCGTGAATCTTAGTCCTACTATTCTCTCCAAACCTCTTATCACTTTCCTATACTGCTGTCCCACTTGATCATTCTTTTTAATTCTACTAAAAAAATTCCTCATTTACATTAGAGATGAATAACCTGTGATGCCCCCCGCTGCCGTTGGATAGCATGGCCCAATGATCAGTGAGATAGGAATTGTAGTCCAATAACTTCTGGAGGGCCTTAGGTTCTCCATCATTGGTTTACATTGACTTTCTATGTCTGGCTGGTCATTGGTATGGAAAACAAGTTCTGCGAGAAAAGGTTAAAGGAACTGGGTATGTTTAGCCTGTAGAAGAGAAGACAGATGGGAGACATGCAGTGTTTATTTTCTCTCTCTCTTACTTCAAAATTAACTGAGCCAGGAAAGCTGGGAAAATGTGAAAGAAAGAAAAAGAGAAGAAGAAAATGAAGGTGTCTTGAAAACAAACAGGGGAGTAAAAGGATGCTCGCCCTTCAATTATTTAGGAATGTGAGTCCGTAACCTAACCTCTAGTTGGTACTGAAACTTCCTCACCTGTCCCCCAAAAGCATGGCAGTATATAACTGCAGAGACTGGGATTACCTTTTGACAAAACAGTAATGATCCTTGTAAAAGTGTTGAAGGTTCTCTTTATATTCACTACAGTGGAACCTCGGTTTATGAACACCTCGGTTTACGAATTTTCGGTTTACGAACGCCGCAGACCCATCTGGAACGGATTAATTCACTTTCCATTACTTTCAATGGGAAAGTTCGCTTCAGTTTATGAACACTTCAGTTTATGAACAGACTTCTGGAACCAATTACACCCATGCTTCGGGTTAAGTACGCTTCAGGTTGAGTACTCCGCGGACCCGTCTGGAACGGATTAATCCACTTTCCATTACTTTCAATGGGAAAGTTCGCTTCAGTTGATGAACGCTTCAGTTTATGAACAGACTTCCGGAACCAATTGTGTTCATAAACCAAGGTACCACTGTATTATGGTATGAAGGTAAAGGTACCCCTGACCGTTAGTCACGGATGACTCTGGGGTTGCGGCGCTCATCTCACTCTATAGGCCAAGGGAGCCAGCGTTTATCCACAGACAGCTTCCGGGTCATGTGGCTAGCATGACTAAGCCACTTCTGCTGAACCAGAGCAGCACAAAAATGCCGTTTACCTTCCCACCGGAGCGGTACCTGTTTATTTGTACTTTGACGTGCTTTCGAATTGCTAGGTGGGCAGAAGCTGGGACCGAACAACGGGAGCTCGCCCTGTTGCAGGGATTCGAACCACCGACCTTCTGATCGGCAAGCCCTAGACTCTGTGGTTTAGACCACAGCGCCACTCGCATCCCAATTATGGTATACTAGGGACTAAAGGAGGTTCTGCACAAAATGGCTCTTCTAAAACTGCATCGCTGTTGCCTCTAATAAAGAACCCTTGAATTAGTCCCTCACAGTACTGTCTGGAATAAGATCTAAGGCAGAAAGTTATAATATAAATATATTTGTGTTTCAGTTTTTTAGGAAGCTATGTGTCTAGGCCTACTGAGCTCTTTAATGCCATGTAGTCACAAAGTTTTGTTTTATTTATATATTCATTTGCAGTCAGCATCATCCTGTGCCACAGGAAGGTGTTTGGGTAACTGGATGCAAGTGTTTACAGCTGCTGGAGCCCAACCAGCCATACTGTGACTGTAAGGCTTAGTTCTGCAGTTATTTATTAGTTATATAGAAACTTTGTATTTCCTGTGTCCAGTGTCCAGACCTCGGCATTGCAATGCTATGCATGTTTATTCAGAAGGAAGTCCCACTGTCTTTAGTGTGGGTGTGCCATCTAGAAAGGTGTTTAGAAGAATTGTAGCCTTGGCAACTGATTCTCGCATAGCTTGAAGGATGTAAACACTAGGAACAGGCATGTAGTTTTGTGTTTTATTTGTATTTTTGGGCTGTACTTTGGTTCAGGATCCAGATCAGCTTGTCTTTTATCAAGTGCTTTTTAAATGAAGTGTGTGTCCACTGAATGTCACTATGACTTCCTTTCTATATACATTTTCACTCGTTCCTGGGAAAAGGAAAAAATGAAGTTTTTCAATTTTCCACCTTTGGTGGAAACATCAAGAAATGCAAACTTATTGAACCATTAACAAAATCTTCCAAATTGGAATGTGCGCTAACACATTAACATGCCTTTTGAATTATGTTAGTAATACCAGCATTGTAAGAAATGGTCAGCTTCAGGTATAATATATATACTTACATTGGCTAGAATTACATTTTCTAGAGCTTGGAAAGAAAGCCCAGCAGACTAGATTTAATTAAGCAATTATGGGAGCAACTAGGGACTATCAAACTAATAGCTATGCTAAGAAGTCGGGAAACATGAAAAAACTTTAAGTGATGAGAACCTGGTGGGCAGCTATATCAAAAATTAGAAATATCAGATATAGGTAAACAATCAAGACTGCTATAGAAGGTTTGGTTTTTTCTTTTACAACCCCACCCACCACGAATGTAATGCATGTGCCAATATTTTCCCCCTGTCATGTGATACACAGAAACAGAAACTAATTAAGAAACAGAAACTAGAATGTAGATTAGAGAAGACTTACAATTCAGAATGAACAAATAGCATGCTGAAAATGAAAAAAAAAATCTGTTGATGGTATATCTCTGAAGCGCTTACCACAAAGGCTCCTATCAGCGCTGCATTACACATTTGGCATTCTTTTTATCCATTTAGAGTAATGGGAATTTATTAGAAGCAATCTTTAATGCTCACTCCCAAATTCCAACAACAAATTACTGTAACATGAAATGGCATGGCATAGATGCACTACAGAAACTAGAGCAGGTTCTCAGAGTTTGATTATTGGCATACAGGTCCCCTGCAGCTCTAATTAAATTTGTGTAGAGTTTAGATTGTGTTCTTTACCCTCCCTCTCCCACTTCATCTAATGTGGCTTTCCCCCATTTCTGTGTTATTTTCCGTGTTTGTTTAACTTGCAGGTTCACGCAACTGAGCTTGGCAAGAGGAGGGAGGGGGAAAACATTGCTGCTCCCCGATAAATCCTTTGCCTTGATTTGTTATCTTCCTATTGTTTAATACACAGTGTACTGAATAGAGGTAGACAGGAAGGAATCAATACAAAAAGAAGGTACCCTATGGAGAAGCTGGAACTGTTTGAAGAAAACAATTCATTTCATTGCAAACATAAGCTTCAAGTAATGTGATGTTGCATGCAAGGAGTTGTCTGTTGAATCTTCCTTACTCACTCGGGTACCGCTCATGTTTTGTTAATGTTTCCTGTTTATTAAATGGAGTTATATGCAGCTTGCTGGCAGAACTCTAAGCAGAGGTTTGCAGCTGGGCTTTTCTAGAGAAGGGCAACCTTTGCCACTCAAGAAATAAAGTTGGGTCCATCTGCCCCATCCAGCACATCTAATGATAAGGGATAATGGAAGCTCCAACAACATCTGGAAGGTCACAACTTTCCCATCCTAGGCTATTCCATTGGAAATTGGAAAGATAAGGAAAAGGTAAGGCAAAGGCTGGGCTGGTATTTAAGGGAACACTCTGAGCTGAATTCAACATTCTACATCTTTCCCCTTTTTAGGATGTCAGTCTGAGGACCCAGACTAGCGTAAGATTAATTACAATGCTTGTATGCTTGTTTTTTCCTTACTAAATATCAGCAGGTTTTTGGGAATTAACTGAATGATAGCATCAGGATTGCAGCAGGGATAAAGGGTTAAAGACCCAGTCCACCAATGCTGCGGTCCTGATTCAGATGCCACCCCTGGTTGCTGTTTAGTTTTTGAAAAAGCAAATCAAGCACACAAAGGTCAAATGAGATTGTCATGTCCACCTTGGTTCTGGTAGTGAACAAGACACTTAGAGAAAGGCTGAGAAAGGCTGTAAACTCTTTTCTAGCTCAAAATTGGCATCCCGCAGCTGCTTATGGAAAAATGATATGGACTCCCCATCCACACCTAAAATACAAAGCTGTGGGGAAAGGTTTACTAGGCTTTTTGTGTGTACTTTCCTTTCTACTTTAAGTTTAAAAAGGCCACAGTGGATTAAAGAATCACATTGCACCACATAATATGTAGCTTGAGCCATAATCACCAATGGAATAATCTTTGTTTGCATTCATACAAATCAACAAAGTACTTCAAATAAACAATTTTTTTTAAAAAAAGTTACTGCTCCTTTTGCAGGAAAAGAAAAGAAAACCTTGCCTTCCTCGATTAATATTTCAAAAGGCTCATCTCAAAGATTTATGATTGGTTGTTGGAAGTTAACACTAAGGATCTGCCAAGTTACACGAAGGCCTGGAACAAAGATTTTGACAGACAATTAGATGAACAATGCTGGAACAGTATATGGAAGAGTGGTCCGCAAATTTCAATTAATGTCAACATCAGAGAGAGTGCTATTAAATTTTGCATTATGTGGTACCTTATGTCTCAGACAGACTAGGAATGTACTCTGGACAGGAAAAGGGCTTTGCGTAGAAAAACCATGGCCAGCTAGGGTCCTCCTTTTATTTGTAGAGGGTTTTTCCCAAAAAAATAGGATGGCAGAGGTTGGCTTTTATAAAAGGATTTGAAACCGTCATTAGGATAGCTGTCCCTAATGACTCATTACTGAAACCATTCCATCAAATTTGGTAATTGTTCATTGTTTTTACTGAGTAAAGAATTGATAATATTTGTGACTGCCAGCTACACTGTTTCTTTAATAGGAAGAACAGGAGGTGTGAAGAACAGGAGGTTTTTTATTCTTTCCTTATCAGCTGAGATCTCCCTGAAAGCCATCCCTGCCTGCATGCTGCAGTCCCAATATAATTTGACCCCCACACCAAAATCGGTTCCAAAGAGTAGCAAGAAGCATGGAGGGCTCCAGGGAGGAGGAGCGGATGGGGAATGCCCATTGAGCAAGTGGAAGTCTGTTCATGCAATGTTGGTTTTCACCCATTATACTTATTCAGCCCAATCTAGCTAGGGGCATTGCACCTACAGAAGCCATATCAAGATAAAGAACTGAGCACACAAATGGGTGCTTCTTACGCAATTCCTCTGCACTAGCCAACTGCTAGGGCCGCACACAGAGAACCCTCTTAGAGAAGTCATAATTGCACTGAAAAGCTGAATAGTAACAATAGTAGGAACCCTCTAGCCTCTTTGTCCCCGTCTCTACTGAACAACTGATGATATCACTATTCTAAGATGTCTCCCTGCATGCACAGTTGCATCAAAGCCATTGATTATGTACACTTGAACTAATTTTGCATGACAGCACTCTCACTAATCTTTTATTTGTGATTATAATTTTATTTACAGTTAATCTTTGTGTTTTCAAAATATTTTACTGCAATATGAACAATATTATAATAAAGAGAAAAAGTATTTAACTGATGATGAGACAGTGTATCTCCCTGTTCAAACTTTAAAGAATAAGTAGTGGTTACAATCCCTCTTGTAGGAAATGCTGGAATAATATTCTCTTTTATCATTTATGTCCAGCTATAATCAATTTTTGGACTAATGTGCTAGAAAAGATTAATTATTAGACTGGTTAAAGCTTGGCTCTAAACCCTTTGTTATTTCTTCTAAACATGTTTTAAGAATACAGAAAATTGGGCTTTAGTCCCATATACATAATTATCTGAGAGTAATTCTTGTTGAATTCTAAATAGTACTTCTAAATAGACATGTATATGATGACACTGTTCATCTCAGATATGGTGAATTCTTTGAGGATCCTCTGCACAAAATATTGGAGAACAGAGAAAATTCAAATGTATCTGAAAAGGATTATAATTAGTTTAAGAATGTTGCAATGGCTAAATTAACTTGCATGAACAGAAGAAAACAATATTTTGTAAAATACTGGTTATATTTTCCTAATGTTTGGAATGATGAGCAGTCTGATTCCCTGGGCATATTTCAAGTATTTAGCACACTGAGAAATGCCAAAATTGTGTATATGCTGCTTGTGTTCTTAAAACAATCATAATCATAGAGTAATAGCCACTCGTATCTGCCCACTAAAGGAATGGACTTCCGTGATGGTTTGGACTGTCTGGATGTAGAGGGGTGGTTGGAGGCATCAGTTGTGGAACCCCCAAGGAACCCCCAGGGGATTGGTGGTGGGATGACGATAAGTGGTCATAGGAAAAAGGAGAAGCAGACTGGAAGGAGGAGGTTTCGGAAGCTGAAGAGGCAACAGGGTTTAGTGAGCATGAAGAGGCTGTGACACAGGGCAGTCTAGCAGCAGAGGCTGAAGTGGAGGCTGGAGAGGAGGGGTTCAAGAGACAGAGTGGAGGGAATCTTCCCCTCCTGCTGTGACCACTGGCAGAGTAAGGGGGTGCGATGGGTGCGGTCCGCCCCGGGTGTCATCCCTCAGGGGGGTGACATCACCACACTGCCCCCCCTGGGATGCTAGCTCTCCTCACACCTCTGGCTGTGACCAGCTCTCCTCACCCCTTGAACATGAAGAGGAATGAAGAGGGCGAACCAGAGAGAGACAAGGCGACAGAGGCTCAGTTGGCTGGGGAAGGACCTGAGGGAGGAGTCTTAGAGATCAGTGGGAAGGGTGGGATCTTCATTCCTCACAAATGCCTCAGTGGGGAAAGACCAACTGGGAAGGGTTGCTGTGATCACTAGGCCTGAGCTGTTTTGGTTTCTTTGAACAAAGAGTTAACTTCACTGACACCAGGTGTCTTATTGCTAACCTGGGTTGGACACATCAAAGAAACGATTCAGTTAAACGCGTTGTAAACTCACACAGGGAAATCCTGTAGGGAAAGGTGGAACTCCACAACGCCATCTGATGTCATTTTGTATATATACAACACATATAAAATGCCTTTTCTTTACCAATGTAGCTGACTCCCTGGTCCTGGAAGGAAAACCTGTTGTGTTAGAGGACTTTTGTTCACAGGGGAACTCTCTGACAGCACTGGTCAGAAATGGTAGGTCATTACAGTCCACTGGTTATACGCAGAGATTGTTCATGTTCTTAACTACAAAAGCTATTTGAGGTGTTGCTACATTATAAAAGTTGCCCTGGCACAGCCTCTGATCTTCAAAACAATGTATTTTGTGTTACAGCAGCATATCTATGTACTCTGTCCTGCAAGCAATCCTTTGCTGCTTAAAAAAAACCCTGCACTGATTTTCTGTGATTTTATTTGAGAGTTGCAGCTTGATCAAAAGAGATTAAATAAATCAGCAAGCACTAATCGGAAGCCATTATGACAACTTTTCTGCTCAAATGGCTTGGCAGCATCTATCTGCTGACTTAAATGCAAACAATCACAAGCTTCCAAACTAATTATGGAGCAGAACATTATAAGGCATAGGAGATTTGACAGCTATCATTACGAGGAAAAATATGGAATTTATTATGCAAATGGATAGAATATCTATCTAATGAAAATAATATAGTAGGATGAGAACCTTCGGTACTGGGGTACTGATCACTGCTCATTTTTTATGTATATTCTTAATTTTGTTTAGTTAGAATAGAAATTTTCACTGTATACAAAGTCAGTTTACTGGTCCAGCTTGCTCATTGTTGTCTACACTTTTTCAGTACTACCTGGATGCTGGTCACCAAACGTGCAAATCATCACCTCTGCCATAGAGGAGTTCCAGAGCAAGCTTTAAGCACAAATGTATTTTCCTAAATATTCTTTAAAATTGCTTATGGTGGGTTGTTTTGGGGTGGGGTAAGGGAGGAAGCATGATCAGCAGTCCTGTGAGCTACCTACTGTTTCATTTGGGTTTTATTTAATCACTCCAGTTCTCAACATCGGTTTCACTTTATCCTGTGATTAATTAAGCAATCGTCACTTTTTAAAGATTTATTTCCTTTTTGTGGAAAACGGAGGGTATGGTTTTAATAAAAACATAAGATATATGATCAATACCCACAAATGCTACAAAAAGATTGCAGGTTGGGCAATGAAGTTTAAATCAATCATATATTTTTATTACAAGCTAGACTCTCTCTTCTCAAGAGAACACCCACAGATAGATTTTAAAAACCTGCAGATTGGTGTGTGTGTGTGTGTGTGTGTGTGTGTGTGTGCGCGCGCGCACGCGCACACACGCACACACAACACATGAAACACAATATGTTTATAAAGGGTAATTACAAAAACAATTATGGGCTGATGGCAATTCAGTGTTTCTCCTGAGCACACAAAAGCTATTACATTATAGAAAGCAATAATATATTATTGGTGTGTTTAATTGGGATTGATTAATAGATTTAACAACCAGTATCAACTTAAACATTGGGAATTTGTTCAGATTTTACTAGTTTTATTAACCAGATGAGTGGGGCAACCTGTGCCCACCCAGCCCAGCATTCTGATTGGGATGTAGATTCTCCTGCCCACCAAAAATCAGATTGATCTTCAGGAAGGTAGAGATCTCTCAGTCAAGTACCATGGCACAAATGAAAAGAGCTCAGCCCCTTTTGGACCACTTATATTTTTTTGTGGTGATGCTACAGCTTGGTCATCTTCACCCTCTGCATGTCCCGGCCCCACCCAGTGTTTGGTGTATGTTTTGGTGGGGAAATGATTCAAGAAAAAGGACTTTGAAGTCCCTCTGTCCTCTTATCAGTCTCTTATCAGCACCCTTGTGGTTCTATTCAATTTAAAAACCTGTGCCTGAAAAGAATAATATACATGAAGTGTAGTTCAACAATTAATTTGACCCCGAAGAGCCACTGAATGCATATTTTGCATTCTTAATGTATGGAATGTGCTTCTTAGTTTGTTTCATACATGCCTGAACCTTGGAAGGGGTAACTTAGAAGTTAGCCTGGTTTCTAAATCATTCTTCATTTTGGAATAGTATAATCTGTGTTAAACCGGACTTTAGTAGACAAGAAACCCATCTGAATAAGGTAAACTAACAACAGGTAGAATATAATTTCCCTTAATGGATGCATTGTTCTGATGGCCTCGTTGTAGGCAATCAACGGGTATCTGTTGATTTATGCAATAAACCTAAATATAGTTTTTCGAACCATACTATATATTCCATTTGTCATTTAGGCTGAATTATCATTTCTAAATGTCCTTAAACTATCATTCTGTAAAGGTTTGATATGGAATCAACCTCACATTTTTCAAAGAGTATCTTCTTCCAATTATCTTCACATGAGTCTTCAGTTTTGGTTAAAATGGACATACATATTTACAGGAGGAAGCTCTGAATATAACTGTACCTATAGGATGCTTTGCTCCACTTTCATTACTGTCAAGAGGCAATTGATGGGGTGAAATCAAGGCTTCAGAATCGAATTCTGAAGTGGAAGCACTTTTGTACTGCAGATCATCAGGAGGCAGGCTTTGGTAATGGCGGGTTGGGGTTTTTTTGCCCCATGACCATCATTCTTCATATGGAAACATTGCAGACAATTCATCAGTCTGTCGAGTAAAAGTTGCAGTGATACTTAATACTTTGCATTAAAACATTTATGAATTTTCTTACCACAAAAGGAAAACACAGCTAGAAATGAATATTTAAATGTTAAAGCTGTATTCCTATTAAAGAAAGAACATATTAGCTGAGTTTATTTAAATGTGGGTACCATGAATTTTAAATATAAGACGAGTCAGTCTGCATTAAAGGATTTTGTTTATCCTTTCTCAAAGTCAAAAACATGAAGGAGCCTTGAATTGCACCATTATGTTTTGGGTGTCGGATACCAGGGATAGACAGAACAATTAAGACTGCACAAGAATCTCCATCACTTACAGACAATAGGAATAGGATTCTCTTTTCCCCGGAATGTCAACCCAGCCACTCAGGCGAGTCGAAGAGAATTTCTTCCACTTTAAAAATCCTTTGTTCAGGAAGGAGCGAAGGCCTACATTTTGTTCCTAGCCAAGCTGTGTGCCATTTTCACCATGAAGAATGATTTCTGAGAAGCAGCTGTATCCAAACAGCTTTGGAGAAAGTGCAGGAGGTGTAATAAGACTGGACTATCCTTGCAATTCAAAAAGCGGGCAAGTGATTAAAGAGAAAATTGTGTAAATGCTGTTTATTGTTGAGCAATTGATTATGTTGCTTTTTCGTTTCATTTTGTTGTGTAAATTCATTACTTGCTATATCACCACAAGTGCCTTTGGGTTGTGTATTTCTTTTAACTTTTGTAATAAGTATTGCATATAAAACAATTTAAAGCCCCAGTTGAAACACTCCATATGGCTGAATAAATTGGCCTCCCAAAATTCTCCACCCTCTTTGTGGCTGGCAAAACTGAGAGAGGCACTTCACTGAGTATCCTTCAGGGTATGAAGCAAAATCTCCAACTTCCAACCTTCTATTTCTTAGAAAATATTCTTCCCAGGGAAGGGTACACCAAAATTCAATTTAAGATAAAACAATTCAAGTAACTGTGAATAATATAATATATATGAAATAAATAAATACAACTTTCATTAAAACTATAGGATGCCAACATAAATCAACCAAAACTGAATAACTAATAACCGACAAATACCCGGGAAACACCCAAGATTTAAGCAAGGTTGATATTTGCACCTTTATTCTAGCTTTACTTCCTAAAATAAAGGTATAAGCATATGTGGTATTTCCAGTCATTCAACCTATCTCCTTCTCCTTTTTTCATCCTGGTGACAGTAACCACCTCTTATTCCCTGTTAGGGCCTTGTTGCTGGATCCAAGGAAGCCTCACAATAAGATGGTGGTTTTTTTTTACATTGGAGATCAATTAAAGGCTTCAAGGAACCATTATGGCCTGTCTGTCATTCTGCAAAATCTTGTAACTTATCTGTACATTTTCGCCTTTCTGCCATATATTAAAACATATGCTTCCAACAGTCCTTTCTGTCAACAGTGACAGTGCTATTATTATTAAGAAGCAGTCTACATAGCGCTATGCCTGGAGGCCACTCGAAACTAAACCAAGTACAAATTATGGCTACTTTTCTGTTAATGAAAGTTTCTCACCAGGAGCACATTATAGCCATTCTCTACTGCTTGCCTGCACTCACTTCCAAATCATTCTCATGTCCATAATTGCATTGGTTGGAATTTACTTCCCAAAATAGCTGTGGGCTTTTATGTCCCACAACATCCTTTGAGAGTTGCCACACCTGGCTTCAGCTTTCCTATGAAAACAAGGCAACAAGCTTTTTTAAAAAAATCTTATCCAGATTCCACCTTACCCACACCTATGGTTGGTGGGCAAAGAAGAAGAAGAGGAGGAGGAGGAGGAGGAGGAGGAGGAGGAGGAGGAGGAGGAGGAGAATCTCCTGATTCAGAAGGAACAAGGAAATAGAGCTGGGTGTCATCATTTAGCCTACTGATGGCACCTGATGGCATAACACAAAGAAGAAGAAGAGAAGAGTTTTGGATTTGATATCCCGCTTTATCACTACCCGAAGGAGTCTCAAAGCGGCTAACATTCTCCATTCCCTCCCCCACAACAAACAGTCTGTGAGGTGAGTGGGGCTGAGAGACTTCAGAGAAGTGTGACTAGCCCAAGGTCACCCAGAAGCTGCATGTGGAGGAGCAGGGAATTGAACCCGGTTCACCAGATTACAAGTCCACTGCTCTTAACCACTAAACCACGCTGGCTCTGACAGGGGTTGCTGGGGGTAAGGGAAGGAAATGTGTGTGTGTGTGTTAGAGATTGACCAGTTCAGGAAATCCCCTCATCTTCCTTGCTTGAGGATCCGTGGGAGAGGGAATATTTTCTCTTGATTGAGTAGCAGTGGACTAAAGCTGATGCATGGAAGAGAAAGGACTTTCCTGCGCTGTCCAATCTCTTATTAGTTTTAAAACATCAGATGCATCAGGATGTGTGTATGAAAATGTTGTTTTGGTAGGGATGGGGGAGCAATTTGATTCTGTTTGTGTTTAAAAGCTAATCTACTTAAACAACACTTTCCAAAATAATATGTGAACTGAAACACAGCCATCTTTCAAAATTTGCACTTTTCTGAATTTTGCTACGCAGTTCTGAATCAAAGTAACATGTACAAAAATGAATGCACTAGGGTAAACTGTGTGCATAAAAATGCATGTATTAGTGAAAAGAAAATACCAAACTGCATTATGTTTCAGGAAAATTGCTTTGCATAAATGTTTATATTAGGCAAAATGACATACAAACATGTGTTTATTTGCTGGTGAATTTTCATGAAGGCTTAAAAACAAATCTACAGACTGATGTGGAAATATGAGGACTGAAGTTGAGATTGGGAAAATGGAAAAAGAGAATCTAAAATTGGCAAATTCCCTTATCCCTAGGTAACAATAGGAATGGATGAATCTGTTGACTTCAATTTCTCATTTTCCAGTTCTTAAATTCAGTTCACCATGCTTCTGCATCAGTTAGATATTTTTTTTTTCAGTTCTCATGAAAATTTGTCACTATTTTGTTGCAAATTTCTCCTAAGGTAACCATTTTTGCAAACAGTTTGTTTATGTGTACTGCTTTTCTGTATGTTGTTTTCATTAATATGTGCATTTTCATGCAGCCTTTCATTTATCATATACATTTTGGGTTGGAGAACTTGACAACATTCAGACAGGTGTGAATTTTGAACTATAACAGTGTTTCAGTTCATATACTGTTCTGGAAAATGTGAATTAGGCACGTTCACATTAAAGCAAGAACTGATTCAAATCTCTTTCCTCTCCCTATGTACCTGGCATTCAATACTGGGTGCCTTACATCCTGCACCACCAGAACTTCGACTCCCTTACGAATGTGGCTAAGCACTGCAGTGCAAGAGACCCAATGCAGTAATTGTCAATTGATCCCACAGGTCAATCAATGATTACCTTAATGTATAAAGTCTTGGGTTCAGAGCTGTTCCAGTCTGAGCAACTGCAGTTGGTGTCTTACCTTGCTTTGCCTCACTATCTTGTTTTCAAATTAATATATCCATGAATTTGGGTGTGTTGTAATGACAACAAACCAATGTTGGTTCGTAGCACTGGTGCTTTTTGCTTGCTTGTTTTCCTTAACTTTTCAAAACCTGTGTGTGAATTTCACTCTTTTTAATGATCCCATTGTCTGATCAGGACATAATGATCCCATTGTCTGATCAGGACTTTGCTATCCTCTTTGCTTCCCTTGTTTTAGGTACGGCTGTGCCAAAAAAAGAAAGATGTAATGTCCTTCCGGTAAAGGTATGGTTCTCTATAGCAGTGTTTCCCAACCAGTGTGCCTCCAGATGTTTTGGGACTACAACTCCCATCATTCCTGACCACTGGTGTTGCTAGCTAGGGATGATGGGAGTTGTAGTCCCAAAACATCTGGAGGCACACTGGTTGGGAAACACTGCTCTATAGCACTGGTCTTCAGCTGGTGAGTCACAGCCTGATTGGCCCACAACAGGAGCACCTGCACCATGCAAATATGTGGTAAAATGTTAAGAAGGTAAGGGTAAAGTGATCCCTGACCATTAGGTCCAGTCGTGACCGACTGGGGTTGTGGCGCTCATCTCACGCTATTGGCCGAGGGAGCCGGCGTACAGCTTCCAGGTCATGTGGCCATCATGACAAAGCCGCTTCTGGCGAACCAGAGCAGCACACGGAAACGCCATTTACCTTCCCGCCGGAACAGTACCTATTTATCTACTTGCACTTTGACGTGTTTTCGAACTGCTAGGTTGGCAGGAGCTGGGACCAAGCAATGGGAGCTCACCCCATCACGGGGATTTCAACCGCCAACCTTCTGATCGGCAAGCCCTAGGCTCTGTGGTTTAACCCACAGCGCCACCCGCGTCCCTCTCAAAAGGTTAATAAATGGGATCCCAAATACATGTTTGGGTTTAAAGTGGTCCTGTGTCAGTAAAGGCTTAAGGTAACTGCTCTATAGCTTCCCCCATTTTCACGTGACAGCCTAGGAATCACTTTGGCCCATAGAAGCAGCAGAGATCAGGGCACACATGAAGGTAAGGGTGGAAAAGTCCCAGATGCTCGAACTGTCCCTATTTTTGTCAGGCAGCAGTCTTGTGTTCTGTCCTAGCCTGTTAGGTTCCTGTCCCCATTTGGAGAGATTGCAGGGTAAAAACAACAGCAACTGAGTGCACAATCATTCTGTCATTTCCTTAAAACAACAAACAACAACAATCAGGGTTTGGCTACAGCAGAGCAAGCCTGTGTTGGCGTTTAGTTGTTGCATTTCTTCTTCCTCTCCTACGGTATCTCCCAGCTGCACTAACAGCAGTAGACATAAGAAACAAAATGTGTGTAAAAGATAATTTCTGCTTTAAACTGAACCATGTATGTCATTGGTTTTTGAAATCGTGACACTGGGATGGAAGTTCAGAGTGCCTATTATGAAATGAAATTAAGGTTCTTTGGTGGAAATACTCCTGGCTTATTTGTTTTGAAATCTTTATGAAAGAATATTTGCAGTTGGAAGATTTCTCCACCCCCCCCTCCTAAAAACAGGGGGAGAGACAAGATTAAAAAGAGTATCCAATGTTTTGTATTTGCTCCAGAGTTATCTGTTAATACGCTTGTACTGCCTATTTACTAAAGCAGGGACCGTAGAAGCCCAGTGCTTCTCATTTTAAAACAATCATTTATGGATGTTAAAGTATGCCTGTGAAAGCATAAGTGTTCGGTGTCAATCAAAGCTAATCACTAGTACAGGCAAAGAGCTTTTTGTTGGCCTCCATGCTCTAAGCCGTGCTTCCACATCTGTGTTTGAAGAGATTAGAGAGGTGCTTCATATAAGAACTGTATTAGTTAAAGCTGATCGACAGTATTTGGAATAAATCATTAAGGGAGGGGCAGAAAAGTTGAGTGCCAGTAGAAGAGGCATGGCAAGTGAGGCTGAAATGGACTAAGGTGAAACCAAACTTCCCTCCCCTTTCTTCTTCCTCATTCCAAACAGACAGCTCACTTATCCTCCAGCAGACTCTGCAGACTTTCACAGTTGAAGAATCCCACTTTCTGAAAGTTGGATGAAATGTTAACCAATAACCTTTGAGATGCTAACCTCACACAACTAGAGCTGGGGAAGAAATTCAATTCAGCTCACATTTATAGGCAAACTTACCTGATTCACTCTTTCCAAAACAATACATGAATCAAAACACACCCATCCTTGAAGCCAAGGAATGTGTAGAAAAATGCATATACTTGGGCAAAGTATGTGTAAAAATGTGGGATGTATCCAGCTTCATATAACCAACATACTTAACTCTGATTAATGCATGAAGACCCTAGAATAAGATGTCCTGCTAGGCTTAACTAGGTCACACACACTCAACTTGGGAGGAAGGGTTACCAAACTGTTATTTTCTCTTTTCTACCATGTGAACTTGACCAGTAAGAATGCCTATGCTGGATGACCCAAGCTTAGACTACATGGCTTTAGCAAGCTATCTTTGTCTTTTCATACAAAGAACATAGAAAGATTTGCCACTTTTTGTAACCTGCCTTTCTTGTTGTTGTATGGAAAAGCACATGAATCTGACCTTTGAAGAGTTTGTAAGTAAACCATTTTAAACTTACCAAATGTGTGGTATCTTTCTGTCTTTTGTGAAGTGGGAAATTTAGAAGGGGATATTTTAAATGTTTCACAGCCTATATTTCCATGATTTACTTTGCTGCATGCTTTGTGTTTTTAAATCTCTTCTGGGACTCTCTCACCAAAGAGTACATGTTCCAAACCTGCATCTAGACATCCAGGGAATTCTCATTTTATTTATACATTTATTTTATCTAATAAATGTATTTTTGTTGGATTTTGATAATTTAAACCAAATTATCAAAAACCAACAAAAATACATTTATTAGCTAAAATAACAGAAAAATGAATTTTATTACAAGAAATTGCTTTGCAAAAATATGTAAATTAGGAAAAATTCATATAAATGTATATATTCAGAGAAATTAACACTAAAAAGCTGATGAATTTTCATGAGGACCTTTTCTCTCAAAAATGCACAAGTAGGTGTAGAAATGTAGCTTGATTTTGCACATGCAAAAATTAATGCTATTAAGTAAATCTGGGACACAAAACAGTTCACATGAATTGGAGATAATAATAATAATAATAATAATAATAATAATAATAATAATAATATATTATTATTATTCATACCCCGCCCATCTGGCCAGGTTCCCCCAGCCACTCTGGGCAGCTTCCAACAAAATATTAAAATACAGGAATCCATTAAAAGCTTCCCTAAACAGGGCTGCCTTAAGATGCCTTCTAAAGGTCTGGTAATTGTTATTCTCTTTGACCTCTGGTGGGAGGGCATTCCACAGGGTAGGTGCCACTACCAAGAAGGCCCTCTGCCTGGTTCCCTGTAACTTGGCTTCTCATGGTGAGGGAACTGCCAGAAGGCCCTCGGCGCTGGACCTCAGTGTCCGGGCAGAACAATGGGGTGGAGACGCTCCTTCAGGTATACTGGACCGAGGGCGTTTAGGGCTTTAAAGGTCAGCACCAACACTTTGAACTGTGCTCAGAAACATACTGGGAGCCAATGTAGGTCTTTCAGGACCGGTGTTATGTGGTCTCAACGGCCGCTCCCAGTCACCAGAGATAGGTGTATGAAGAATTATTTGGTCTTACTTAAGGTTCAACTAATTTGAACTTGAGTCAAAACTATCGTCACATAGATTTTCTTTGCAAATTTATTTCTAGGAACAAGTGAAACGAAAAATTGCTCTCTTGTAGCATTTTTCAGAATATATCCCTTAACAAGAAAGCCTTTCTTTATCCTCCCAAATAAGGATGCTAAAAAAGCAACAACTGGTTTAAAATGGTGTCATTATAAATTGCTCCCATTAACATCCCACACCAGTACAGAACAGTGAAACTGCAAATAAACTCCCAACTTCTAGATATTCTACAGGTTGTTTCGCACATGCATAGGACACAGATTTAAATGCCTAATAACGTACCCCTTGATTGCTCAATAGCTGAACTTGCATAATGATATATCAACACAGTTGCAAGTATTTGGGTTGGCTAATTCACACATGCAACATGACTTCATCCTGGCTGAAGTCAGCGAGTGACAAACATGCATTGCTAAGGCATACCACAGTTTACACCTTGATGGACAACTGTGCTTGCCAACCAAATGTCTCTCATTTTGTTTCAAGAAATCATGATCTTTGCACTACAGTGGTACCTCGGGTTAAGAACTTAATTCGTTCTGGCGGCCCGTTCTTAACCTGAAACTGTTCTTAACCTGAGGTACCACTTTAGCTAATGGGGCCTCCCACTGCCGCCACACCACCACCACACGATTTCTGTTCTCATCCTGAAGCAAAGTTCTTAACCCAGGGTACTATTTCTGGGCTAGCGGAGTCTGTAACCTGAAGTGTCTGTAACCCGAGATACCACTGTAGTGAAGTTCAAAAGCATAAGTATGGAACAAGGCAGATCAACAAATCCTGCCTCCAGCACCAATTAATTCATTTGTTTCGAACAGATTATCGACATAGTGCTAATATCCAACTCTTACTGACTGCAGCATGAGGCAATGACTTTCGTAGTAACGCACATAACTTCAAAAGTGAGAGCAGTAGATGGAGTAGTATAATTCAGAGCAACGTACTTATACTGACTTTTGGAGTACAGTCATACCTTGGAAGCTGAATGGAATCCATTCTGGAAGTCCGTTGGACTTCCAAAACATTCGGAAACAAAAGCGCGGGTTCTGACTGGCTGCAGGAAGCTCCTGCAGCCAATTGGAAGCTGCAGAAGCCCCGTCGGACATTTGGCTTCCAAAAATTAGCTTGCAAACCAGAACAGTCACTTCTGAGTTTGCAGTGTTTGGGAGCCAAAACATTTGAGAACTAAGCTGTTTGAAAACCAAGGTATGACTGTACTTGTTTGTGTCCTTGGATGGATCTTACAGGCCTCTGGCATTTTGATTTTGTTTCATTTTTTGTCAAAGCAGAATAAAGTAGGACTTTTTTAAAAAAAAGTAGGGCTTTAAAAAGAGAAAAACTTAAATGAAGCTTTTAACGCTGACAAAAATCCTCCGCTGCTGTTCTTTAACAAAAAAGAAAAGAAGACCTAGAGCTCTTCAATATTCCACAAGCAGCATATTGGACAACCACACCTCTTGCAAAGCTCAAGGACTTTGAGAAACATAGATACATAGGAAAACCTATATTTGTTTTTATTATTGATGCTTTTATGATGCTTTCATTGTCAATCACTTTGGAATGTTTCATGAGAAGTGGTTCATTATTAAAATAAAATAAAATGAAACAATAAGAGCTGTAAAGTAGAAAAGTATAGAAACAACAGTGTAATGTAAGGCTTTTGGGGGCCCTGATCCAATATGGGATGAGTATCTCCATATTATTGACATCCTGCTTCAAGCCAGGAAGGAGGCAGGTCCCCCCCCCCACCTCCAATACCTTGTTATTCTGCATCCAAGCACAGCACATGTTCCTGGGATATACATTCTAAGTGTATAGGGCAACAATGAAACACTGTATCATAATCAGTGGTGGATTTATGTACAGTGGTACCTTGCAAAATGAATGCCCTGCAAGACGAATTTTCCGCAAGGTGAATGCGTCTTGCGATCTGATGGTGACTCGCAAGACGAATTCGTTTTGCGAAAAATTCATCTTGCGAATCGCGGTTTCCCATAGGCATGCATAGAAATTTAATTAATGCGTTCCTATGGGCAAAAAAAAAATTTCAATGCATTCCTGTGGGAAACCGTGATTTGCAAGACGAATTTTTCGCAAAACGATTTGACTCGCGGAACGAATTAAATTCGTCCTGCGAGGCACCACTGTATAAGCTAAACAAGCTATAGTTTAGGGCCCCACTCTCTTGGAGGCCCCCCAAAAAAATTAAAGGAAAAAAACCTGGATGTATATTTCAAAAAAATAAGACAAAAAATAAATAAAATAAAATATAACCTACATACAGCAACAGTGTTTTGCGTTGTGTAGGCTTCTATGATGTAAGTAATGGGCACTGCATATAGCATATATTCAACCAGAAAAACAGCAGCAATTTGTTGTTGACAAAGGACAGCTGGACATATAAAGGGCCCCATTACCTTCAATAGCTTAGGGCCTCATCAATCCTAAATCCGGCCCTGATCATAATCATTTTTACTATTTTTTTTGCTGCATTTTTCTTCTGGTAAACCCGCCTTTCTAGATCTGCCACTCCACTATTTATCTACGGTTTGATTCTTAACAAAATGATACTTTTTGAATAAGCAACAGGAGTTGTTATTTGTTCAGAGTTTGTTAGGGTCATGTTTTATTTTAATTCAGCTGCAATAAACTTAATGAACTACAATAATTGGTACAATAAAATCCCATGCAAGTGCAATATACACAGAGAACAAATACCAAAAGCCTTTGGGCAGCACTAATAATAATATGCAGAGATGCTTTAACCAAACAGCTTCTGCATCTTACGTTCAAGGAAATGCTGCAAAACTCTTAGGACGGAGCCTGGACCCCACTGGGGTCAGTGGCAGAACTTTCTGCAAGCAGACTTTCAGCCTTAATGGCTTTATTTATTTTGCTTTATGATTTGTTTTATAGAGAGCCATAATGTTAATCAAGCTGTACCCTTTGCAGGCACTCATTATTTGCATCCAAGCAAATAAAAGGACACAGCCAAGTCAAAGTTAAGCACTTTTAGGTGTCTTTGATTTCAATTGGGCAGAGTTAATCATGTGCAAAACTTTCCCGTTGAATTCAATGGGCCTTCAAAGTGCTGACAGTTTGCTCTGGCGACATCTCCTAACAAACACATTTTAAAGTAATGTGTAAAGCATTTCTGGGGACATTTATAAAGCATTTGTTAAGACATTGACTCATAAAAGCAAGAAATGCCAAGAGCACCTCTCAGAGGGACAATCGAGGAAGCCCATGTATTCTCACAGATCCTCTGAGACCTACCTCCTCACATACTTTTTCTTGCTCAGTAATCTTCATGTCTCACATCAAGTACCTTGTTTAAAATTTAGGAGACTATTCTAGTTCACACAAGTAAACCATGATGAATTATGCACACAAACCATAGAGAGGAGGAGCACATTTTAGCAAGGTTTCAATGGCATGAATCTGTTACTGCACCTCTTTTACCACATGGAGGTACATGAAGAAGAGCAAGAAAACATGGAAGAATCGCAAAGATTCTTCAACCTGATATTGCAAGCCTTTGTATAAAAGGAGAGAGAGAGAAAGTGGATGAGAAAGGAAAAAAAGAAAGGAAAAAAGAAAAGAGGTCGTATAAACAAAGCCATAGGAAGATGGGTCTACAAATTGTTACACAGAATTCTGTTTGAGAACTTATATGCTTTAAAGTGAATTGCACAACAGCACTACATTTCTGTGTTCATTTTGGCATTTTTCTTACCCCTGCCTGAAAAAGGCTACCGTGCAACTGGAATGCTTGGACCTCAGTAACACAATGAAAGCAAACCTCTTCTGTACATTGTGATGAATTTAAACAAAGGAACAAAAAATTTGACCAAAATTATTCCTGGGGGGAAATGCATATTGGAATTTTTGAGAAAAATATGAAACAACTTCCAGAGCTTTCTACATACCTGCTGCAATCTAAATTCTTTTGTATTATTGCAAGAAATACTAATAACTGTAGATTTTAAGATCTCTGACCAGCACCAACTTTTTGTGAATCAATCAAACAAACAAGGAAACAAAATCTTTCCACAGTAGCTCTAAGGTGCTACTGGAAGGAATTTTTTTTATTTTTTATTCGTTTCGACTACATCAGACCAACACGGCTACCTACCTGTAACTAGAACTTTTTGTGAGTCTGCAAGGAGCCACCTGTGCAAGGCCTTGTGCTAGCCAGCAAAGGAGGAGGTATGGAAGGCGGAACTAATAAGTCCGCTCACCTCTCTTGGTGCAGCAGCGTTGCTGGATGGAAGAGACTTCACTGGGGCACCGGTGGTGGAATTCAAATGGCAGTGCCCTTCCTGATAGGTGTGCGGGGGGGGGGGGCATATGCCTCTGCCGCCTATCAGGAGCTGGATCTTAGCCTGCCCCCTGCATTGGCGAATGGGGATGCAGGCTGGGACGTGGCCTGTGCTAGGGGGCAGAGCCAATGGAGCTGGCAGTGGGCTTCCCTCAGATCTGCCCCCTGCCCATTTAAGCAGCCCACACTTGGGGCACAACCTATTTGTTCCTGCGCCGGGTCCCCCCCCCCATCCACAGTTTATGCTGATAGGCAATGACTTTGCTATGGCTTTGGTGGTTGCCGTTCTTTACGGGTCTGGTTAGGAATTTGCTAATTGGCACTGACCTGGTGGTTTTGTCTACCTCATAGCAATTCGTCACAACTGGTTGAGCATTGGGGCAATCCCTTGTTTTGGATGGAGGCGAGGTTGTAGTCCCTGCCTGCCCCTCCAAACGCTGGGGTATCCCGTTAAAGGGATCTGGGGGGAGTGGCCATGTCCGTGTGCCCAGGAGGGCCAGGGCTGAAGGCACTTTCTTAGATGGCAGACCCTGCGGGGGTCACCCTATTTGATGTAAGTCTTTGGAACCCCTGCCTGGATTGAAGATGCGTCACTTCCGGTGGGTGGGCTGGTAGTATTTAGATTGCCCCATGCCCAAGCCAAACCTCTTTCATCGGTATTCAACAAAGTTGTGGCCTGTTTTTACCCCAAACCCAGTCTGGTTGCTCTTTTATTTATATGGGTTGGGGTATGGGAAGGCTGATGCCTTGTCCTGCAAGACACTGGGGTCTAACCATCAACCACTGCTTACATGAAGCGTTGCCGGTTCAAGGGAACCTAGAAAGAGACCACCCTTATCAGGCGGCATTGACCTCAAGGCTCACCAGCTTGGGAACGTTGATGCCAAGAGCCTTCTGGGGGCACTTCTAAGTTGACAGTGAACAGGTTGATTTCATGCTTTAAGCCAGTGTGGGACCACCCTATTTTCTAGCTTTCACCTTAGAAGGAGGCAATTCACTGCTAATCTACATGTGGCATTATTCTTCTGAAGAAGAAGCTGTCAAGGTGATCTGATCTGGAATGTGTTCTGAAGCCAGACTGCTTTTCTGATGAAGATTGCTCTTTTGTCTTTGAAAGTGCTGTTTACTATAAACAAATACCAGTTAACAGTGATTTCCATCAGAAAATGTGTGCAGACCAGCTGAATCAGTGGAAATCACAGAGAATTCATGCACAGTTACGTTTCTAAGCACAATTGAGGACACACTTTGAAATCTGTGGGTCTCACTTCCAAGTAAACATGACAGTTAGCTCCAATGATTGCAAAACGGATTAATGTGCCTCCAGCAATTCCATGGAATAGCTTGCTGTGGTCTTTATTCTGACGTAAATTATTTTGTCCTGACATTACAAACTCAGTTATCAAAATCATAATAAGGAGGAGCATTATAAGATGGTCGCCACATAAGAAATGTGTAATTCATTTTGATAATTAGGGGCTATCTGCAACCTGGTTTTGGAATATGCCTCCTGAATATTGTAATGTTTAAGGTATACATTTGAACTGTGTCCCATTTGGTTAAGAGATGCACTCCCAGCTGGCCTATCCATTAGGCAGATTACATGGCTACCAACAACCGTGGTTTGGCAGGGAAGAGTTATGTACTGAGTCATATATGTAATCATTGATAGTCTAGAAGCCTCCAACACTCACCTTCAGAATAAAAGCAAAGCTGACATCCACATTGGCATTAATTATTTTTTATTATTTAAAAGCCAAAGCAGCCATCTCATATCAGCAATATGTAGTTTTAACTTTAAATCAGCATTGTTCAGCAGTGGTTGCGATGTATTGAAATATATTTTCCTGATCCAATTCACACAGGATGAAGAAAGAAAGAATTCTCCACTTTTAAAAACTGTAGACCCTTGTTCCATAAATAGTCTAGTGATAAATATTGCTCAAGCAGACTGATCCACTTTATTTAATGATGTCAATGGAACTGAATTTCAAATGAATAATGATGTGTCTTTTTTACTCCATATTAGCTATGACAGTTAATAAAAATATCTAAATGCAAAATAATATTGCTGTAGAGGGCAACATTTTACTATCCAATTCAAAGTCATTTGAGCATAGTGATAAGTGGGCAGATCCTGAGTGCTGGTATGTCAAAACAGTTGTTTCCTAGAGCTGAATTAACTCTTTGATAGTGGTAGTAACTCTATTCTCCAATGAACTAACCTCTAATAAGCCTATGCTAAGCCTTGCTTTACCAATAGTTTTTAAATTTCTGGGTTTATAAACATTCCACAAGACCTAAATTAATTAAGCCAATGTCTTAGAAGGGTTCACCTTAATTGTTGAAGCCAGATCTTCCAGAGCAGAGATTACAAAGACCGCAACCAGCATTTTCCTCAAATATCTTCTTCTGAGCTTATCTGAATATCAGAGTACATTGGCAAAACCACTATTTTCCTGCAAACTGATATGTTCCATGCTACAATTGGGTACATGATCTCTCAGTGGCCATAGTAAGGGTCCTAATTTGTTGTTGTTGTTGTTGTTTAGTCGTTTAGTCATGTCCGACTCTTCGTGACCCCATGGACCATAGCACGCCAGGCACTCCTGTCTTCTACTGCCTCCCGCAGTTTGGTCAAACTCATGTTCGTAGCTTCGAGAACACTCTCCAACCATCTCGTCCTCTGTCGTCCCCTTCTCCTTGTGCCCTCAATCTTTCCCAACATCAGGGTCTTTTCCAGGGAGTTTTCTCTTCTCATGAGGTGGCCATGATTTCCTTCAGAATGGATAGGTTTGATCTTCTTGCAGTCCATGGGACTCTCAAGTGTCCTAATAGACAATTCAAACTGTGTTTTATTTATTTATTCCAGAAACATTTACTCTGTCTCTCTGTGGTATGTGCCCACATATGTGCCCACATATGTATATAAGCATGTACACTGGCAAATTCCAATTAGAAGAATCACTTCAGAAATAGTTTTTGCATCATTATGTCAAAATTCCAGCACAACCAGATTTATTTTCAAAAATTGTGTTTGTGTTTCACATATTGAAGATGTCTACTTTGCTACAGTTTTGGCATTCATTGTTTACCTAATAATATTCATCTCACTCCACTAAAAGAGTATTAGCTCTTCTGTATCACTAAGGATAGGGCTCTGGATATTCTCTATGTTTAAAGGGTCTTTATTCTGGAGGCCTGGCACAAGTAGAATTTTTAGGGAATTTGCACAGGTCACAGCTGACCAAACCAACAATCAGGCTACAGTCTGATCAACAAAAGTTCTCAGGAGGTACTTTCCGTAACAGTGAGACGGGAGTTTTGTTCACCTTCCTGATGCTGCAAGGAGATAGATGGGTAAGAATGCTTATGCCAGGCATACCCAAACTTTGGCCCTCCAGATGTTTTGGACTACAATTCCCATCTTCCCCGACCACTGGTCCTGTTAGCTAGGGATCATGGGAGTTGTAGGCCAAAACATCTGGAGGGCCGAAGTTTGGGGATGCCTGGCTTATGCTGTCATTGTTGCTGTTTGGGGGGTACCTAGTATTCCATCCATTTCCCTCTAATGTGGTAAACAAGCCTTTCCCAGTCCTGGGTCACTGACTAAGGGGCTATATATGTGTTCCCTCCGGGAATGGCAGAAGATCCTGTACATTCTCTAAAGCAGGATAAATAATGGTTGACCATTATAACTGTTTTAAGAGGGATGTTTCTGTAGCTGAAAATAGGATTTTTATTTATTTATTTATTCATTGCATAGGCAAGCCTTTTGGAACTATACTTAGAATTTACCATTTTCTTCAGGGAGCCGCAAGAATATCATTGGTCCAACCAGTCCTTCCCAACCTGGTGCCCTCTGTTTGTTTGGGACTAAATCACTCCTGCAGGATGGGCTTGATAAGAGAAAGGGCACCAGGTTAGGGAAAGCTGCTCTAAATAAATCATCATAACTAGACCATAGCTCTAATATTTGTTGAACCTGGTGGGAGGGCATTGTTATGCATGCTAGTTACCTGTCCAGATCCTTTGGGAATCAGACAAGATAAAGAGAGAGAGCACGAGAAACATCAGTAGGAGAAGGTGTCTGAAGGAATCATGCTGTACTGAAAATAAGGATTTGTCAAAATGTTGAATATTGTATGTTACGTTACCTGACTGGCAAGTGCTGTGACTTCCATGTTTCCTTCCTTCCCTCGGGTTAGATCTGATGGTCTGGAAATTACTGCTGTTAGGCAAATAGATGCTAAATATGTCGGCTGTTTAACTTTTGGGGTTGTGGAGGTGGGTGGGGGATAAAAACCCACTATTTTCCTCCTTCTGTACAAATTAATCTTTGGATGGCTTGCAGCTCAGCTAAATCATATCCTCAGCGCACTGCCTATTTTAAATAAACAGCATGAGGGTGGGGAAAAGGACCGCATTTAGCACACTGGATTCAGGGAGAGAAAGTAAATGGCAGCGGCAAATATAAACACAATAGCATGTTGGCATAATGTAGTAAGGTTCTCCTACTATTAAGGCTTTGTTCTAAAGCGTGTCTGTGTACACAAAAAGATGATGAACAGAGAGCATCACATAGCTAAATTTAATATATGCAGGGGTATGATGTTTGCAGTGCATGCATTTCAGCAGGTCCCATTAGTGCGCCTTTCCCCTCCAGTGAAAACAGAATGAACCACAGCCCCTTCTGGTTTGCATAAAGCAAACAAAATTAGATTTGCTTTGCTGAATTGAAACCCGCTTGGGATTGTGAGCCTCTCTCGGGGACAAATTACTTCAAACAATCCCTTTGTACCATAACAAAATCAAAAAATTCAGGCCAATCAACACGGCTCAAAAACCCTTAACACAAGAATTAATAATACAACCTAGTCTATTTTTATTGCTTCTGTGCTACAGATCCCAGTTTTAATGTAATTACGCTTATTCGTTGTCCACATGTTAAATAAGCTTGCATATGTTAACCAATGTGACATAAAACAACTTTTTCATCTTTCTCCATTGCAGGCAGCTTTCTTCCTGTAGAATACAATCTGCAACTCAGATAAGCCAAACATAAAACTGAGCAGGAACTTAACTGCACTCCTTTCTAATGTGAAGGGGGGGGTAAAGTCACATATTTGTACACTTACATAATACAGGATGCCATTCTAAGCATGCTTATTTGGAAGGAAGTCTCACAGGTATAAATGGGGGACATACTTAGGAAGAAGAAAAATAACCTGGTTTCAGGTACAATATTTCCTGCAAAAGACTCTCTAACTGCTAATTTTGCTACAGAGAAGCCATTCAAGCATAACTCGGGATGTACTTATCCTCAGCTCACTTCCAACTGTAATTTCAAAATGCAGGCAAAACCAACAACACATTTAATTCTTTTCATTCCCATCCAAGGTTGTGTTCAGTACATGAGCATTTCAGAAGGTTTTAGTTCCTTTGCAACTTTCAGCATTACAGTGTTTGATCTCCAACCGCTGTGAAAAACGTTAAAGCGGAATTTATATTTGTCTTGTCCATCACAAACACTTAGCCTGCTTTAGCCACAGGGAAGAATATTTGTTTTTTTTTATCAGCTTAGCAAGATTTTATATTATTGCTTCTGTCAGTATTATCTTATGGTTTTTACAATTCCAAAGTAGGTGTTATGCTGCATTACTGTCAATAGCATAAAGCAATGGTAAACAACTGGAACTCTTATTCTCAAAGCTAGCCTAATATATGATTATGGTTAAAAATAGAGAGGGCTGATTTTATTACTTGCTAATCAAATGTTATATTATACAGCCCTTTGGCTATATCAAGATTTCTGTTTGTGCACCACATTGCAGGAAGTCTTTTATTTTTTTAAAGGAAGTTATGAGAGCTGATGTACAAATGAACCAGAATCACGGTACAAATTCTCCAGGACTGCACCTCTGATTGAGGTTTCTGCCCAAGCCCCCAAAGGAAACAAACATATAAACACAGTGCCCTGAACAGACAAAACTAGCACATTCAAGGTGACCTATTTAACAGAGGATAGTCCCCTATTTAAAGGACTGCCCGCCCGGTCCAGCTTCAAGATAAGCAACCATAGCAAAGGAGAGAAGGGATCTTGAAGCTTCCCATCAACAATAAGGGCATGGGCAGCAGGCTGGGCACCTTCATCAGTCTTCCTCACTATGGGGAGATGTATTGTATTTCTATTTAAATTATAGTAATTGTTTCCAACACCAATTAGCATATGCAAAATTTATGTGAAAGCTATCTTTTTTGTCTTCTTTTTTTGGTGATGCAGTTCCTCTTTTCTGGGGGGAGGGGAGTGATGCATAAGTGGCCCACCCTCAGAACATTAGGTAGTCTGCTAATTTTCTAGGTAAAGAAAAGGTTATTTCTGGTAGAGGAACATTTTAAAAAATGAAACCCCACCTGCAGTCTTAATGGTACAGCCCAACAAGAGCTGTGCTATGTGATTCTGCTGCATGTGTAGATCAGGTAAACAGAGATTTCTCAGTCCTTTGAGCCATAGTCCTCCAGATTGGAATTTTTAATCCAATTAGCAGTCCCAAAAAGGCAGTTTCTAACTCACTTTATGAATATTGTGGAATTCCTATTTCTTTCTTCCTCGTTGACCTATGGCTAAGGGCCAATCCAAGTGACTCAAGGTCAGATCAGGCCAGTCTATCAAGACATGTCATTGATTACATTGTCTCTCTTCCCCTCCCCTCCCACATATGTACCCTGGGGTTTACCTAGTCCAACCCTGGGAAATGCTGGAATCTCAACTAAATGACAGACAACAATCAACCTCTGCTTAAAAACATCCAATGAAGGGGAGTCCGTTCCATGGTTGAACATCTCTTGTAAGCACCATAAAGATGCTTATTCTGAAAGATGCTAGTGAAGAAAGTAGCGAAATCAGTGACCCGTCCCATGTGATCTCAGAGTTACTACAGTCATACCTCGGTTTAAGTATGCCTCAGTTTGAGTATTTTCAGTTTAAGTACTCTGCGGACCTGTCTGAAACGGATTAATCCACTTTCCATTACTTTCAATGGGAAAGTTTGCTTCAGGTTAAGTACGCTTCAGGTTAAGTACGGATTTCCGGAACCAATTACACTCATACCTCGGGTTAAGAACGCTTCAGATTGAGTACTCCGCGGACCCGTCTGGAACAGATTAATCCACTTTCCATTACTTTCAATGGGAAAGTTCGCTTCAGGTTATGTATGCTTCAGGTTAAGTACAGACTTCCGGAACCAATTGTGTTTGTAAACCGAGGTACCACTGTATACAAAAGAGAAGCAATGCTTCTAAGATAAAATAGCAATGATTCCTAAGAAGACAGAGCCTCACTGTTATTACAATAATTTCTTCTGAATTTATTCACTCTCAACATACCTGGCGACATTGGCATAGGGAGGTGTTATTTCATGGTCCATGATGGGATTCTTGTGCAACCCCTGAGTATAGAATCCCTGACCATGCAATGGTTTGCCTTCTTTTAGTTCACAAATATCTCCTCTTTACACCAGGGCTGTGTTTATTTTTGTTCTTTGTCATGTGCCAACAGGCGCTAGACAACAGACTGACTAATGACTTGTGCAGGGAAATAAATTCAAGGGAGTATTGCACTGAGCATGCACCCATTAGAATTCTGCTTTCATTGTGTTCACATTTGTGTGTGTTGTGCACACATGCACTCATACTCAAACGCAGAGGACAACCCCAGCTTTAATTTGCTGTGAATGGGAGCTAAAAGCATTTACAAATTTGTACTAATTTACTGTTCAAACACCAATCAGCTGTTAAAGGACTTGGAAGAGTTCAAAATGTAGCCTTTTTACAGCTCAGAGAGTGCAGAGCTTTTGCATACATTTGCTATGTACTTAAGCTTGTGTTAAACCAAATTAGATCCCAAGGAAATCACAGTCATTCATGATTCATTGAGTCATTCATATCTGAAAGTTGTTTCTAGCTTCAGTGTATATTCTTAGGTTGAGACAGTTCTACCTACAAAATATATAAAGTATTATCCATGGGTAATTACCCACTTCCACCCATCTTTCCGAGGCAGCGCTATTAGCAACATAAATTATTCATATTATATAATGTCACACACAAGTGGTGTGCTCTGCCACAAATGTAGCCTTTCCCCACCTCCTAAGGGCAAAATGATCCTTTTAGATCTGCAAGAGAGTCGTTATCTTTAGTATTCAGCACCTTTCGTATATTGGATTTCCCCCTCCCCAACTGGTATTTTGAGGATAGGCAGAACCATGGAGACAGTAGGGATGCTTGAAGAATATGATCTCTTGGAATTCCAGTGTGAACTCAGCAGATCTGTAGCTTTTTGACTAATGCGTGAATTTAAATATCCACCATCAGATTTTGAACTTCCTTGAATATTGTGGCACAGCTGGAAGCACTATCAAAATACATTGAAAGGTTTGCATTTTTAGAGAAAATATATTGAGAAATGCATATTTTAGGAGAAATGCACATATTCTAGAGAAAATACGTGTTTCAACATATTTTTCACTGCATTTTTTAAAAATGGCAAAAAAGTAAGATGGAGTGGAATTATGGAAGAAGACATGCAAAAGCAGCAAGGACTGTAGATAGACCAATTCACCCATCACCCATCAGGATGCAAAATGATATGATCAGTGGTCACTACAAGTCGATATTTTCCTTTCCACCCAGTTCAGTACCCTACCCAGATGGCAACGGAAATAACCCTCTCCCTATCTACCAGATGGCGTGCAAAAGGAATTCTAGTCACACCCACGTTTGGCTACATCTACAGCTGGCAAGCAGACCATGGAGGGTTAGCCAAAGGTGAATGCAGCCCTCAGACCAAAAAGGGGCAGCTATTCCTGCACTAAAAGATAAGGGGGAAGTGTATTCAGTTTTAAATGCAACATCTAAGATCTCAGTGTAATTGTCCTGCCCTAGCTGGGTCCCAGGTTGCAGGGGATCTTCTAGATCAGTGTTTCTCAACCAGTGTGCCTCCAGATGTTTTGGGACTACAACTCCCATCATTCCTGACCACTGGTCTTGCTAGCTAGGGATGATGGGAGTTGTAGCCCCAAAACATCTGGAGGCACACTGGTTGAGAAACACTGTTCTAGATAACCAGGGTGATCTGTTGCCGGCATAGCCAGAAGCCATAACTTCTACGGTCCAATTCCAGTCAAGCACAGGTTCCAACAAGGACAAGTCAACAAGAAGGAAAGGTCCAGATAAGCAGAGGCACCAGAGAAAGAGAGAGACAGCTAGCATGAATAGGCAGGAAATTCATTAAATGGCACTTTCTTTTCCTCCTTTATATTTGTAGTCAGCACTGTCTCATCTCTATGCAAAGAACTGGAAGAAACAGAAGCTACCAAGTGTCATCATGTACAGTAATACTACAGTTTATATTTATGATCTATGCAACATCCCGGACAAGTGATTAAATGCCCTTTTGAACATACCCAGTGAAATACCTCTTGTATAGCCCAAGGACATATGATGAATGTTTTACCTCTCCTGCCATTCTATTGGAAATAATGAACCTGCTTTAAAAATCAGGCCCCTGGGTCTGCTTGGAGGGATGGCACACAAGAGTTAAAATTTAAAAAATGAACCAGGAAAGGGGAGGCGGGAACACATGTTATCCACATTTGGTCAGCTTCTATTTTCTTTCTTTTTGGGGGCTGGGGGTTGGAAGAGAAGTGACTGGTTGATCCAAGGACAAAGACAATGGTCTGATTGGAAGAGATGGGAAAGTAGATATAATTTCTCAGCTTTGTGCTGAAAGCCATACGGAAGCACAACATCCTATCTCCAGATTTCGTTTCAAGATATGAGAATATATGCGAATGAATTATATTACATGGAGTAAACATTCAGCAAGATGCTGATGTAGCTGCATAACTAAGGAAGTCAACGTGATGATGCAAATAAACTCCTAGAATGTTTATATGCCCATCTAACAGCAAGTTTAATTAAGAAAAGGCAGCAGAAAATAGATACTGCTAGAATCAGGAAATGTCTGCATTATCAGCCTTGTATAATATTTGACTCCTGGCAGATCTTTGGGGCTTATCTGGCGTTTTTAAAAAAGTTGTAATGATTTATTTATTTTAATATACATTAATTGTACATACACATTTCCAAGCAGTGTTGTTTCCCTCTTATTATGCCTTTGAGCCTTTTGATCACCAACAATAATTTTTGTGTGGATGTTCATACGCTTTCTAAGTTATACTGTAAGAGTAAAAGAAAGTCAGTTCAATGGTAGAGCTGATTTTCAGTTCTATGGGGTATTCAAGTGACCCTGCCTTCATGCGTTCATTGGAAGTGTGAAGGAACAGTGGAAGCATGCCCACTCACCACATCCCCACAAAGCACCAATGGCTGTACATTTTTGCATTAATGACAGTCGCACAGTTGTGTGCATTGGGGCTCTTCCTCATTACTGGTGCCCTGGCTCAGTTAGGATTCCTGATTGTAAGGAAGTTCTGTATATACACAGAGTATTTTCTCATTATCTCTATACACATGGTCATCAAGGGAATCGCCAGCGAAAATATTGGCCACAGAGGGACTTGATTAGCAAGCATTTCCCATCACATATTTGCTAAGCATGTGAAAAGGTTTGACTTAACACCTCGAAACTCCCTGTGATGTGGAAATAGATAGAAACATTATTACATGTAGGCTACAGATTTCTGGGTTCATCAATTTGAAACTATTCATCCAATGAAGTCCATGTGTCCTGTCAACATGCCAGCCCTGGGCAAGAGCACCGTTGCCAACTAACCAGGATAAATTCCAGCCAGGCCTGCTATTATGCATTTAAGAGAAAATGAGCTCTTTTGGAAGGAGAGGATATACATTGAAAACCACAGCAATATTAGCAGCCAATAAAGCTTTTCACTGAATGGAGATAAACAATGATCATAGCAGACTGATATAAAGCGCAACTACAACTGGCACCTCAAAGAAGGAGGGAATAAAGTAAATTGTCTCCAGACTTAACTAAAATCTTCCTAGCATTCACTTGGGAGAGTTAAGTTTGGTGGGAATTGATGAGGTTCATAAAGCAGGGCTTGATCTTTTATTGGACCTTTCTGTAGCATCGCCAGGTCACCTGGTAGCCCTCCTATCATCTCCTACCTTCTCCTTCAGTCAAATCCTATGCTCTCGCGTCTTTTCCCTTGCAACTGTGTCATTCCTATGTTCTTTGCAATGCCTAGGACTCCGTCAGTGCTAAATAAATATAGTAAGGAATGAAAACAACAATGTCAACCTATTTTCCTCAGCTGCTGGTAATTTAAGGATGAGAGTCATTACCCTTTGATATTCCTGGGATTAGAAAAAGAAACATAGCTCACAGGCAGCAAGAAGTGAATGCTTCTCCTGCAATTTGTGATGTGTTCTGAAATATTCCCTAGTCTTTCCTCTAAACTGTATTCTAACAATTGTGTTTTGCTGTCTGGAAAGGTTTCTCCACTGGCATCAGCCTCTCTTTTTTTGCAGCTGCCTACCTGCTCTTGTTTATTTGAGCCATTGCTTCCCCCCTGTGTCAACTGTATCTTTATTCAACATCACCTATCCAGTTTTGACCATGGGAGCCACACACAAGGATTTCTACTGGTGCAGTGGAGCTCCCCCCACTCCTTCCTCTGCATACCCCCTGAAATTGGGACAGGGGAAGGGGAATGGTTCCATCTGGAAAGCTGGAAAGCTTGCACAGCCAGGATGACTGGAAGGCTGTGACATAGATACAACCATATGGATTTAATTCAAAATCATTACTTGGATTTCATGGAGGCTATGAAAAAGCAGAGACATCACCTTGCCGACAAAGGTCCGTATAGTTAAAGCTATGGTTTTCCCAGTAGTGATGTATGGAAGTGAGAGCTGGACCATAAAGAAGGCTGATCGCCGAAGAATTGATGCTTTTGAATTATGGTGCTGGAGGAGACTCTTGAGAGTCCCATGGACTGCTAGAAGATCAAACCTATCCATTCTTAAGGAAATCAGCCCTGAGTGCTCCCTGGAAGGACAGATCGTGAAGCTGAGGCTCCAATACTTTGGCCACCTCATGAGAAGAGAAGAATCCTTGGAAAAGACCCTGATGTTGGGAAAGATTGAGGGCACTAGGAGAAGGGGACGTCAGAGGACAAGATGGTTGGACAGTGTTCTCGAAGCTACGAACATGAGTTTGACCAAACTGCGGGAGGCAGTGGAAGACAGGAGTGCCTGGCGTGCTATGGTCCATGGGGTCACGAAGAGTCGGACACGACTAAACGACTAAACAACAACATGGTTACCAGTAGCTATGTTCTACCTCCACTGTCATAGGCAGTATGTTTCTGAATATCAGTTGCTGGAAACCACAAGTGGAGAGAGGGCTTTTGTGCTCCTTCTTTTGGGTTTCCCATGGACATCTGGTCTCGAACTCAGGATGAAAGGCAGAAACGTGCTAAGAGGAAGGCACACTTGGCAAACCCTCGCTGTGATCAATTCCTGCCCAGAAACCTATGTCCCCACTATGGAAGGACCTGTGGATCCAGCATTGGCCTCCACAGTCACTTACGGACTCACTGTTTGTGTTCACGGAACTTGGCTATGAGGGATCGCCAAAGACGAAGGGACATCTGGTGAGAACACAATGCTTGACAAGACTGGCCATTGGCCAGGTCCAGCAGGTTCTTCTCATGTTCTGAGTAGACCCAATGAGATCAGTCAAGTGCATTGATTTTAAAAGGTTTCCCCTTACTCCCATCAGGTACAACCCAATAAATATAATGCTAAAATTGAGTGTCTACAGCAAGCTCGAAGATAGCCATAACGTGAAACGATGAAGCAGGTAATATGGCACAACTGGAAACAAAAGCTACCAAGATATTGGAGCTTGACATTTCAGTGTAATGGGAAACCACATTGGGGAACTGTGCCTTGTAGCTAAGTGAGCAGGCTTGCATGAGCCTTGGCTTCAAATGCTGCCCCTTCCTTTCCTTTTGCGTGGCCACAAAGAGGAACTTTTTGCTTCTGCTTTTAAACTGTTACTCTGAACAGGGAAGCTGGTATGTTTAAACTACAGTTTGTTATAGTAAATCAAGATGAACCATGGTTTTACATCCAGACTTGTCGTGAAACCACAGTTTAAACAACCCCCATTTCCCATTTTGATGTAACATGGAACTGGGGTTTGTTTGAAGCAAAAGCATTCATTTCACTGCTTGAGGCTGTTTGAGAGGAGGTGAGCATGCAAGCCCAATGTTAATATACCGTAGGACCATTCATGTAGCATGTTTTTCAGTTATGTCTAACTAGCACCTTGTAGTTGCAAGGGGGAGTGCTTATTAATTTTATTTTTGACATGAAAATCAATTCCTTTCTCAGCTTCTCTTTCTGCTCTAAAAGCCCTAGGAGCAGCTATCTTCTGAAACACTGCATTTGTAATTTCGAAACCATTTCCAAGGTTTTAATATAACTATATTATCTTCACTGCAGACAAACAAAAATAGTTTATATGTGGAATAAAGTTAATGTTTTTTCTAGTGCATATCATAGGGGAGTATTTCACACATCTAACTCAATTATAAACTAATGCTGGCAATGAATATTACAATTACTTACTGAATGGTTTTCTTAAGGAGTCGAACTTTATGAATATTCTAATTTAACTAGACTGATTTGTAATCTCCCACATTTTATTACTCAGTGGTTTAAGATCAAGCACATCAAATGGGGAAACTAAAAACCTAGTAGTTTGAGAGTTACTAAATTCATGACGGAAATGGAAATTCAGTGGAACTAACTTAATTTGTTCTGTGAATCATCTTAACATGCAAAAATGGATTTTAATGTTATTGTTGCCAAACACAGAAGTATGCGGGATAAAGTAATTAAAATGCACATTCAGCAGGGGGGCGTGAGTATGAGAATTGTTATTTAAGTATGCAAGCAGTTATCTCTATAGCAGTAGGTCTACCTAATTACATATCCTTCGTCATAATATGGATTCAAACCTAAGTAGGCCAGGCTGATGAGAAATGTCAAGTGGTCAAATGCTTTTAATAAAGAAACACTTTTTTTCCAAATAGTTTTAAAAAATAATAACTGCTAATTTTTCATGTAGAATATCAGCCTGAACTTGTGAACAGTTATCTGAAGCCGTTGGTGGTTTTGGTTCATTCGCACAGCAGTCTGTGATTGTGTCACTGTGTGTTCACACCCCAGGTTTCCGGCTGTAGTTGCTAAGGCTTCTGGCATCTGCTACAGACACCTGGAGGCTTCATTCACAAGCTGCTGTGTAGCAGCCCTTTGTAAACTGAGGGCTCATTGTCAACACTTGTCCACATGTCTGGAAAGCAAGAATCTGAGCAGTTTCCCGCTTGTCCTGTACTTTCTAGGCACAGGTTCGAACAGTTTCGTCTTTGTCCCACCACTTCCCCACAGAAAAGCTGAGCAATCGAAGCAAATGTCAACCCGGAGCAAAACTGGATAAAATTGGAGCAAATGTCTGGAGAAAACCTGGTGGATTCAGGATTTGCTCTGATTCAGCATTAAAGTGGGAGTTTCCCCAGGGGAGAGCCGCAGGGAAAGCAGAAGTGTGGATGAGCTCGTGAGAATGATTACTGCCAGATTATTTCAGAAGTCTTCAATTTCACTTGGTTAAATGGGGAGGCATACACAGAAGTAGTTCTAGTGGTCCGAAAACCTAACCAAATGGATACACATGTACCAGAAATTACTTGGTGGTAATAATCACATCCATCAGTACTTTTCTTCTCGAAAAAGAGGTGTCGGTATTACATACCCTTGAGTACACCCAGAAAAAAGCACTAACATTCACCTTTTCCACACTGTAGTACCCTCATTTTCTGTCACGAGGCTGATGCTCTAAACCCATATTTTCTCTCAAACTTTTTTGTACTCCTTTCCCAAAGCTATTTTTTTCTGGATCCTCCTACTTTAGGAACTCACTTTAGGAACTCCCACTGTAATTTTAATTTTACCTGTACATATGTGCTCTTTGCTTCCCATCTTTTACTTATGCATGTTCTTTGTCTAATGTAGATTGTGAGCCCTTTGAGGGCAGGGGATCTGTAAAAAGAAAGAAAGAAAGAATCTTATTTGCTTGTGAAGGGTCAGGCACATGGCTGGAGCTTGATGCATTATTAATGATCATAAATAATATAGCAACCACTACGATTTCCTATCACAAGGAAATGTCACTTCATTTGGTACTAATGGGCGGTCTCAGCAAGGATGCTTTGCACAGGGTTTTGCATCCTCAAAGGACGTTGGCGGTGCAAGACAAGTTGGATTCAGCAGGCCTTCGGTGACCACTCATTCTTTGAGGATCAGGCTGCAAATGAACACTGAGACGGAAATGTGTTCTTGTCTGTTGATGATGAATAAGCAGGGCAGGGTTAAGACAAGACTGACAAATTAGCTTCTGGAACACTGGATAAATTAAAGAGGCAGTCTAGCTGTGTCAATCTTGGTTCGTTCACAAATCTAAATGATTTTTTAAAAAATGCAAATAACTTAGAAACTATATCTATGGATGAGGACACCACATAGATTTCTTATAACACCATCATGCAAGAATAAATTTCGTGTTTGCCGTTTTCAGCATTGTCTCCTTGATTAGTAGCCAATCTGTCAGAAATTATGGTTAAGTGTGTGTGTGTGTATGAGCATGTGGGGGGAGTCAGGCATTTAGGAGAGCAAAGCTTTCATAAGTCTCATTTGATAGAATATACATTCATCAAATCATTTAAGCTGGAAAACCCCACTCAAATTTATTGTTTCAAAATGATGACATTATTAAAACATTGATCACGTGCGAAATATTTTTGCATAAAATACATCGTATTTCATTTTCACTGTTACTTGACTAGAGAAGGTCAAGATATTATTTCATCCACCTAGCTGAAAGAAATCTTCTATACTCTACAAGGTTTGCTTTTAACTGAAAGGCATCCTTGAAACTACTATTACAATGCTACGATCTTAGAGTTCACCTCTTTCCAATTAAATCATGACCTTTCCTTCCCCATGCAGGTTTTTTTCCTAAGTCCCATGGCTCAAATGTCATTTCAAACTTTATTTTCTATTTCTAACCTGTAATTTGGAAAATAAGCATGAATCCAAAAAAGGTTATGAGCTCTCATCTTAATATCTTATGCTTTCTGCCGGGAGGCTGACCTGCATTGGCAGCTGGATAGATTACTCAGTATGGTGGATTTATTCTATGACACCAGGATTCTTATCGTATGTTGGGAAAACTATAGTACAGGAATAAAATGGATAACTTTTTCAAAGTTATCTGAAGATAGTGACTTTTCAATGACTGAATCACAAATTGGGGCAGGTACCCAGGCTGCTACCAGCCAGGACAAAGCAGAGTAGCCACTGCAGCCTGCTGAAAGTCTAGTAAGGTAAAAAGGTAAAGGTTTCCTGGACAGTTAAGTCCAGTCAAAGGCGACTACAGTCTTACCTTGGTTCTCAAACGCCTCAGCTGTTTTGGCTCCCAAATGCCATAAACCAGGAAATGAGTGTTCCGGTTTGCAAATGTTTTTCGGAAGTCGAACGCCTGACACGACTTCCATGGCTTTCAATTGAGTGCAGGAAGTTCCTGCAGCCAATTGGAAGCTGCGTCTTGGTTGTCAAATGGTCCCAGGAGTCGAATGGACTCCTGGAATGGATTAAGTTTGACAAACCAAGGTACGACTGTATGGGGTTGCAGCGCTCATCTCACTTTCAGGCTGAGGAAGCCGGCATTTATCCACAGACAGCTTTCTGGGTCATGTGGCCAGCATGACTAAACCACTTCTGGCACAACAGAACACTGACAGAAACCGGAGCGCACGGAAATGCCGTTTACCTTCCTGCTGCAGTGGTACCTATTTATCTACTTGCACTTGTATGCTTTCGAACTGCTAGGTTGGCAGGAGCTGGGACTGAGCAACAGGAGCTCACTCCATCGTGAGGATTTGAACCACCTTCTGATCGGCAAGCCCATGAGGCTCAATGGTTTAAACCACAGTGCCACCCGCGTCTAGTATGCAATAGTAATACAACCCACACTTACCTAACCCTACTGCCTTTCATTAGCTTTCTCAAAGCATTTTGGTTCACTCTGAAACCTTTCAGCATCTGCCTGAGGAGGAATTTCCAAACGTGTTTGCAATATAGGTTTGTTCACCTATCATGCCGAACACACATACAAGCTCCCTTTACACACATATGTGAAATAGTGTGCACACATTAATTTTACAGGTCAACAATCATGTGCACAGACATTTGTTGAATGCTACCTTTGACTGTGTCGACCACAGCAAACTATGGCAAGTTCTTAAAGGAATGGGAGTGCCTGATCACCTCATCTGTCTCCTGAGAAATCTCTATGTGGGACAAGAAGCTACAGTTAGAACTGGATATGGAACAACTGAGTGGTTCAAAATTGGGAAAGGAGTACGACAAGGTTGTATATTGTCTCCCTGCTTATTTAACTTATATGCAGAATTCATCATGCGAAAGGCTGGACTAGATGAATCCCAAGCCGGAATTAAGATTGCTGGAAGAAATATCAACAACCTCAGATATGCAGATGACACAACCTTGATGGCAGAAAGCGAGGAGGAATTAAAGAACCTTTTAATGAGGGTGAAAGAGGAGAGCGCAAAATATGGTCTGAAGCTCAACATCAAAAAAACCAAGATCATGGCCACTGGTCCCATCACCTCCTGGCAAATAGAAGGGGAATAAATGGAGGCAGTGAGAGATTTTACTTTCTTGGGCTCCTTGATCACTGCAGATGGTGACAGCAGTCACGAAATTAAAAGACGCCTGCTTCTTGGGAGAAAAGCAATGGCAAACCTAGACAGCATCTTAAAAAGCAGAGACATCACCTTGCCAACAAAGGTCCGTATAGTTAAAGCTATGGTTTTCCCAGTAGTGATGTATGGAAGTGAGAGCTGGATCATAAAGAAGGCTGATTGCTGAAGAATTGATGCTTTTGAATTATGGTGCTGGAGGAGACTCTTGAGAGTCCCATGGACTGCACGAAGGTCAAACCTATCCATTCTGAAGGAAATCAGCCCTGAGTGCTCACTGGAAGGACAGATCCTGAAGCTGAGGCTCCAATACTTTGGCCACCTCATGAGAAGAGAAGACTCCCTGGAAAAGACCCTGATGTTGGGAAAGATGGAGGGCACTAGGAGAAGGGGACGACAGAGGATGAGATCGTTGGACAGTGTTCTTGAAGCTACAAACATGAGTTTGACCAAACTGCGGGAGGCAGTGGAAGACAGGAGTGCCTGGCGTGCTATGGTCCATGGGGTCACGAAGAGTCGGACACGACTAAACAACAACACATGTGAATAACTGTACAAGCTCAGAGAGACTCTTAGGTGTTATGCCCTTTGTACCATGAAGGGGACAGTGGGGTTAGGGTTAGGGTTAGGGAGTTGGAGGGCAAACATCTGCAGCAAGGAGCACACATAGCAGCCTGCAGCAGTAGAGAAGGCTTCCCGCAGTAAATTTTCAGCACTTCACCTCATGGAGATGACATGGCCAGTAATACAAGGCTAGCATGCTTACCTGTGCTCTTCCTAACAATTCTTATCATGGGGGTGGGGGGAGAGATTTGACAGAAGCAGCTTGCCAGGTGGGGCAGATCAGCTACACTAGCTTCCCAGCAGCTGGGCCATTGTTTGTTACAGAGGGAGGAGGTGGCGTGAGGCAGCCAGGAAGTTCATATGGAACGTTTTGGTTTGGTGGAAAGTCAGCAAGAGAATCTACCCTTGAAGAGTTCAGAAGAAATCACTGTAGAACTCAATCTGTTTACACCAGCTCTTCAAGCACTTTTTATCCAGTGCCAAAATCTCTCCTCTAACTTCTCAATAGCTTCCCTCCCTTCCATTTTTCTATCTCATTCTTGGGGAACTTTTCTCTGGTTCTAGTTACAGGTAGGTAGCCGTGTTGGTCTGAGTCGAAGCAAAATAAAAAAATTCCTTCAGTAGCACCTTAAAGACCAACTAAGTTTATATTTTGGTATGAGCTTTCGTGTGCATGCACACTTCCTCAGAGGAAGTGTGCATGCACACGAAAGCTCATACCAAAATTTTCTCTGGTTGTTTACCATATACTGTACAGTGGTACCTTGGGTTACAAACGCTTCAGGTTACAAATGCGTCAGGTTACAAACTCCGCTAACCCAGAAATAGTACCTCAGGTTAAGAACTTTGCTTCAGGATGAGAACAGAAATTGTGCTCTGGCGGCGCGTTGGCAGCAGCAGGCCCCATTAGGTAATGTGGTGCTTCAGGTTAAGAACAGTTTCAGGTTAAGAACGGACCTCCGGAACGAATTAAGTTCTTAACCAGAGGTACCACTGTAGTATGAAGTGGCTGAGGTCAGTGTGTGTGCTTTCTACTCAGTGAATATTTTCCAACACTTTGCAGCCTTCCCACCCACCCACATTTCCTGATCTGGAGAAGCCCCTGGGAGGAGTTGCTTCATAATGTCTTCCCCTGGCCGTGGATTGAAGCATAGGAAACCAGGAAGTGGAGACTACCAATGACACGATGTATAGAATGAAAGGACACTCACAAATGTCCCTTGGCCATATCAAAAGTAAGTTTAATACACCAAAAGCCAGAAACCCCCCCCCCCGTGATAATTTCCCCAAAATTTTCACTCCCTTTTGATAATTTTAAAATGCATTTTTTCTCATTAATTGATGGAGAATGGTAAAGAAAAATGGATAGATTTTCATTATACCAGCAACTTATCCACATCTAGGCTGCAAAGTAAATTGTGCCCCCTCTTTTCAAATCAAATAAGAGACTTCCTTTATATAAAAAAGTGTTGTTGGTGCTTTTTTTTTGCGAATACTAAAACAACTGAGAAAAAATTATGGCACGTGTGAGGCACCTTTCATCCATGAAAGTTTGAACTTCTCCAAATAACAAGCAGAACTTGATCAAGCATGAACGCTCCTTGGCTATCTATAGATTTGTACTACCCAACCTTAGAAATGTCATTGGCACACTTCACAGTGTAATCAATACGTTCTTTTTAACCTTTGAGCAAGAAGTTGGCTACAGAGCAGGGCTGATTGAAAGACTCTTTTGCAGTGTGAAATGTGCAAATCAGAAAGAAGAAGAAGAAGAAGAAGAAGAAGAAGAAGAAGAAGAAGAAGAAGAAGAAGAAGAAGAAGAAGAAGACGACGACATAGGGTCTTGTTAATAGGCAATGAGAACTTGGCTTCGAAAGAGCCTTTCCACTGGATAGCCTTGGATCAGCTTTCCAAGACTCACGGGACAGATTTACATGCAACGCTGGACCATCTTTTGGTTTATATAGGATTTGTCTTGGTACCAATTACAGTATTCATTGCAACTGGTTGGATAGTCAGGCTTCCTGGCTGTGTGGGGGCCACTTCTGGATGGGTACAATTCAATGTGTGGGTGATAATCTTTCATGTCTAAAATGGCCTGGGTCCAGAATATCTGACAGGTGGTTTTCTCCTGCATCATCCTGCTCATTTCCTAAGATTAGGAAAGGAGGCCTTTCTCTGAGCCCCACCTATGAAGGAAATATGGGTGATGGCAACGAGAAATAGAGACTTGCCGGTGGTTGCAGCAGTATTGTGTGGGACATTTAATCTCTGACTGCCTTTCACCATTTGCTGCAGACACTTTTATTGCAACAGGCTTTTGCCTGAGCGACACCTATGGGTTCCAAGCATCCCTGGGTGCTTTGAAGTGTAAAGATACAATTCTTAGGAATCCTGATACCCAGGACACTTCTGAGACCATGCTCAGCAGTGACCCAGGTACACACATCTTCTGAATCCCAAGAAAAGGAAAAAATGAATTGCAGCACAATCTTAACCATGTCTACTTAGAAGTAAGTTCTATTTAATTCAAATGGGGCTTACTCCCAGATAAGTGAGGTTAGGCTTGCAGTCCTACTTTATTTTTATTTTTGTTTTTGCCAAATTACATGCACAGACTCACCACTATATTTAGGGATGCAACAAAGTCAAGCCTTTTAAAGACAATTTCATTTTAATGAATGAAATTTAAGCACATGCTTAAGGCTGAAATTCTATGTACGTTTTCCTGGGAGTAAGCATAATTGAATAAGGTGGTCTTACTTCTGAGTAAAAAGTAAGCTGTGGTCTAAACCACAGAACCTAGGGCTTGCCGATCAGAAGGTCAGTGGTTCAGATCCCTGCAACAGGGTGAGCTCCCGTTGTGGGGGTCACAGCTCCTGCCAACCTAGCAGTTCGAAAGCATGTCAAAGTGCAAGTAGATAAATAGCGGGAAGGTAAACGGCATTTCTGTGCACTGCTCTGGTTCGCCAGAAGCGGCTTAGTCATGCTGGCCACATGATCTGGAAGCTGTCTGCACACAAACGCCGGCTCCCTCGGCTAGTAAAGCGAGATAAGCGCTGCAACCCCAGAGTTGTCTGCAACTGGACTTAATGGTCAGGGGTCCCTTTACCATTCCTTTACTTCTGGGTAAACCTGAATAGGATCACATTTACTTGCTTACTGAAATAAACAGAACATTAAAATGCCTGGCTTTGGCTGTATTATACTCATAGTTTTAAAATTCTTGTAACTTATGCATCAAACTCTTAATTCCGTTTGTTCAGAGAAAGTGCAAATGCCAAATTTCACACATTGCTGAGGTTTGATTAACAAAACTACATGAATGTTGTGTATTGTGAAAGATATATGCTTTGCAGAGAAACAAACAGGGCTTTTACATGATTGGTTTTAAAGCAACCCATATCATTTATTTATTGATTTGTTTATTTGTTGCCACCTAGCAATATTTTAGTTCAACCTCTGTGGTAGGCACTCGGCAAATTTGCACGCATTTGCATACATTTCAGGATTTTAAAATATGCAAATACACAAAAGTGGTTTCCCTCACTTCTGGTGAGGTGACTACCCTAGACTTAAATGTTATTATATCCATAGGAAATATGAGCACATGAAGGAAATTTACTACAGATACCAAATTTGTGCTGTGTAAGCCATGAATTTATTAATCTTTCAAAAACAACTGTGTATTCCTTCTTTTCTTATTTTTAATTTAAAGGTTCAAAAGTTCCAGCAAACAAAGGTATCCTACAGCAAAGTCTCAGTGAAAGATAAATAAGTTTTTTGTTTGCTTCCTGGAACTCACTAAGTAACCAAAGTAAATTTGGGCAATTTTTTATAAAGCCAAACGCATGAAATAGACATAAACCGTACTCAGAGGTCAGTACAGAAAACTATTGGTACCTGGACACAGACAATTATTAGTGAACAGTAATGACACGTTACTTTCTGAAAAGTAGTATAGCATGCCTATGGGTCTGATACAGAATCTCTCAAGTACAAGACTGTTTATGGCACACATGTGATGATTTTCCTACACCAGCTTTCCCTACTGCACCAGTCTGTAGCTGGTGTGCAAAGAAAGAAGTTCACTGGTGTGCGGAGTTTCATGGAAGACAGCTCACTAGATCCTGGCTATAGTTTATTTTTTTAAATTGAAATGTTACAGATGGAACACAAAAAGTTCTTAATAGTAAATCCTAAAAGTTTGAATGGACATTTTCCAGATCCATTAGCCCTTGAATGGCTACAAAGTCATCTCATATATCCCGGGCTATTTTTCTATAAAAAGAGGTGCCTGAACTCTCCATGAACGCCTCCCTCTTTCTAGTAGAATGGCAATGGCACCCACCTGAGAGTTCTGGCGAGTTCCCCCTGAAAGAAAGCCATGCATGTTTACTTCCCATACTGGATTTCTTGTGTGTGTTTGTGAATAATGTTATTCAAGTTGGCACCCTTGCTTAGGCATGTCTCCTATTGTGCATGAACTAAAGACCAGGCACTCACAAACATTCACTGTATAGCACTGTAATTTAAAGTACAATGGTACACATGTCTATTCAAAAGTAAATCCCTATGTGCACTACATATTTATCATACCACTTTAGACAGAATCCTGGGAAGTATAGTTTGTTAAGGGTGCTGAGAATTGTGATGAGACCCTCTATTCACCTCACACAGCTTTAGTTCCCAGAGTTCCCTGGAAACAGGGCTTGATGAGTATGAGAGCTGTCACTCATAGAGGTTTCAATACTCTTAACAAACTACATTTCCCATGACTGTTAATTTGGTATGATATTGCTTTAAATGTATAATGCAAATGGGTCCTAGGTCTCTTCTTATTTAATGGGGCTTCCTGCAAGGTAATGAATGAATGGGACGCGGGTGGCGCTGTGGGTTAAAACACAGAGCCTAGGGCTTGCCGATCAGAAGGTTGGCGGTTCGAATCCCCACAATGCGGTGAGCTCCCGTTGCTCCGTCCCAGCTCCTGCCAACCTAGAAGTTCGAAAGCACGTCAAAGTGCAAATAGAAAAATAGGTACTGCTCAGGCGGGAAGGTAAACGGCATTTCCGTGTGCTGCTCTGGTTCACCAGAAGCGGCTTTGTCATGCTGGCCACATGACCTGGAAGCTGTACGCCCGTTCCCTCAGCCAATAACACGAGATGAGCACTGCAACCCCAGAGTTGGCCACGACTGGACCTAATGGTCAGGGGTCCCTTTACCTTTACCTTTTCTGCAAGGTAAGTGGCCCCAGGGCTCCTTTGAAAGAAGGTGTGGGGTATAAATAAACAAATATACTCCTCAGGACTTTTACCTAGGTTTTGGTTTAAAGTTGGTATTGGGGGAAAGCAGGATTCTTGTGCCTTTAACAAGTGTTTGGCTGGCAGAAATTCAAAAGGGTAAGACTGATCTAGTATGGGAATACAATTATAGGAAAAGCTTCACCAGTTTACATTATGTCTGACATGCATTTTCCACGAGTAGGCACAGGCTTATTTGGGGGCCTTCCAGCAGAACATGACACAAATTTGCATATCACACAAAGTATATGCAAGTTTTATGCAAATCTGTGTTCTCTTCTGTGAGTAGGTTAGAGGGCCCAATCTACATACAGTGTACTGGGCTCATAAAATCCTATTGGCACCCCTGCGGAGTTCTGAAACCAAAGAGTTTATATCTATAAATCTGTGTTGGATTGTGTCCAAGAACAGAAAAACGGAATCAACAAGATTCCACAATTCTTTTCTGGCATGTCTGCTAAGTACAACAACAATATACCACTTGACACTTACAAAAAAAAAAAAATCCTGCTAACATATTCTGTAAAGCTAAAAAACATCTTCAAACTCTTCTCTACTTTTTTTATTGAAAAATATGAATTCACTTCACAGTAGCCCAAGCACTAATCATTAATAAGATGCAACAAGCACTGGCAGAAAGTATACAGAGATAGTATCGAAAGTCTTATGAATATTAAAGTCATAAATACAATAAAAAACAAGTCACTAAGTATCCTCAGCTATAATAAAGCTAAAACCCAATTAAGTATAAACATTGACTTATTATTCAAAAGTTTTTTAAATCGTATTTAGCTGCTTTGATACGCTCATTTGCCTTTTAAAGATGTATAATCATCCTCTCTTTTTGCATATTCCATTGACGAAGATTCATTTATTTGTCTAATTGAATAATTAGGCTCCTTGATTAATTGTTTCAAATAATTCCATGTCATGGGCTTCCTCTTGCTGAATTTCTTTTATAATATTTTCACAGGCTGGCTTTTTCCACTATAAATTACACAAGCTGAATGGTTTCGACTTCCAGCGTTTTTAAAGGATGGGAGTTAAAAGGATTTTCTTATGTTGTTGGCATCCCCTCCCATTCCCTGGCTCCTGCACCCCTTTGTTGTTGCTCTGGCTGCCACTGTTTCTAAGCTTCTGCATCCCTGATAGTTTTAAACAGGCGAGCTAAACAGCATCAGTGGCCTTCCACCATCTTGTTCATCCTTGTTATCATGTACACGAAGCGCAGCTTCAAAGGTTTCCCCAGGGGTCCTAGCTCAGTAGAAAATCCTGATTATAAGTGACATTTGAGTGGATTTCTTTGGAATTAGTGTATTAACAATTATGCCAACCTTGGGCTCTTTATTAGCAATATGAGGAAGATCATAGAAGAGGCCATAGGATCTGGTTTTGAATACAGTTTCCAATAGGTGCCGTGCCTGCTGACCTGATTCAGAGAAGGCAATCTGTATCTGGAAACAGGTTTGGGCATGGAAATTAGCTGTGTGCAAGGCTGTCGCAGGAGGGAAAAGACAGACTGCATTTAGATGCTGAGTAACACATGCATCCTTCCTCATTGGTTGATTAGGGTTAGGGTCCACGCATCCAAGCGTGCAGCATAAAGGTGGCTCTGTGCTGCTTTCACAGGTTCCAGAATGGGGACATGACAATCCATACAATCTCAAGACCATTTTGAGAAAGGAAAGAAGAAGATTTCCATTGGGCAGGGCTGTAGGTAGGGGGTGGTAAGGTGGGCCCCCACCAGGGGCGCAGGCGAGAGGGTGTCCATAAATAAAATATTGATTTTTCTTCTTTCTCTGGCGATCACTCGTAGCCGAGTAAGATTCGTGTTCCTTAAACACGGTTTGAACAATGAGTCCATAAGTGACTGTGAAGGCCAATTCTGTAGCCACACGTCCTTCCACAGTGGAGACATTTGTTCCCGGGTGGGATTTGATTACGGTGTGGATTTGCCAAGCGTGCCTTCCTCTTAGCATGTTTCTCCCTTGCGTCCTGAGTTTGAGTGTCTTCAGAGCCCATGCATAGCTGTCAAGTTCTCCCTTTTTGAAAGGGAAATTCCCTTATGCTGAATAGGCTTCCTCGCGAGAAAAGGGAAAACGTGACAGCTATGAGCCCATGATACCTTTGGTAAAGGCTGTTCTCCAATTGGAGCGCTCGCAGGCAAGTGGTTCCCAATTGCTGGTGTTTATTAGGTGAAGGTGAAGCTGAGAAGGTTCTGGCCCAAAAGAAGATATGGTAAGGAAAGTTTAAGTATGGAAACCAAGTGCAGTTTGCTCTTTTATAATATGTGTACATGTTGTCAGCTTTCCAACCGCACAATTTGGTTCCAACAACATGTTTTGTGTCCAGCTACACACTGAATTTTTTTTTAAAAAAACACCCTGCTTTTTGTGTGATTATGGTACCCTGTTGCCCATGTAAGTAAATAATGTGGTTTTAATATCAGATAATGCAATACAATAGAAGTTTCTAATCAACAGCTATCATTTCTAATCAACAGTTGTTTGGATTTGTTTGGACCTGAGCAAGGACCAGGACTAAAGAAAAACATCTCTGTGTGCGTGTGTATAAATCTATATATATCATTAACTGTAAGTAATAACCAAATCTAGATGAACAGGAATGAACTAAGCTCCACCTCCCTGCCAGTGTTTTGGTAGTAATCATGCCATCAGTGTTTAACAGGGAACAAACAGAAGAGCTGAGTGATTATTAAAAGCATCTGTGATTACAGAGCACAATTATGGCTATTTCAGTTATTGATTAACCTGTAAAAAAAACAACAACCCAACACACCCTGTAATAACTCGCTTATCATTTGCTTTCTAAGAAAAGGAACACATTGGCTTTTAAAAGCTTAAGTAGGAGCAAAGATTAGGGTAAGTCAAGTATCAGGACAAGGTGATTACTTAACATCTGTGACCACAAGTGAAAGGCTAAAGGGGGAGAGAGAAAAATCAACTGTCTGTACTCTGTAAAATACTTGGGGTGGGGTGGAGGGGAACACAAGTGAAGTGTGATTAATCACCTTGGATGTATGATTGAGTCAATTGACTTACTTTTTCATGATGATTAATCAGCTACAAAAATTATAATTGTCCCACTTCTAGTGGCTGCATGCTGTGCCTGATGACATCATTTTGTCTACAGATACTCACTGAGTGGCTTTCAAAAGAATATGCAGATGAATCAAAAAGGGTGGGCGAGGTGAAAGCTACAATCTGGAGAAGGTTGGCAATTTTGCAGTTCTCAACAGAGGTTGACCTGTCTTTTAGAATGCACTAAGTAGCCTTATATCTAGCAGATCAGAAGCAGGCCATCAGCAGGCAGGGGCTTGTTGCTTTAGAGGAAAGGGGTGTTAACAGGAGATAAGAGGGGTGTCTAAAATTATGCATGGTGCGTAGAAAGTGTATAGGCTCCCTTTCTCAAAATACTAGAATGCAGGGACACCCAACAATGCTGGATGTTGGAAGATTGAGAACACAGGAAAGTAATTCTTCACACAGCACATTGTGATGTAGTGATAGTCGCCAACTTGGATTGCTTTAAAAGAGGATTGGACAAATTAATGAAGGATAAGGCTGTCAGTGGCTGCTAGCCACAATGTTCTGCCTCCACTGTTAGAGGCAATATGCCTCTGAATACCAGCTGCAGAGTCACAAGTGAGGAGAGAGCTATTATATTGAGGTCCTGCTTGCCAGGTTCCAATGGATATCTGGTTGGCCACTCTAAGACCAGGAGGCTAGACTAGGTGGGCTTTTGCCTGATCAAGTGGGGATTTCTTGTGTTCTTAGGGCTTGGATGATTTTGGTGTATTAGGAAAGAAGGGTGGTTTTTGGCAGAAGAGTATAATAGATCAATGCAGTGGTACAACCAGTATTCAGTAAGGTTGGCTTACCTAATGCAGGAGCATAATAAACTAAAATTATCTAACTGCACCACTCACTGAATAGGGGAAAAAGTGAATCTCCAGTCCATAATACCCGATGCCAAATCCGATGCAAAAATATGAAAGAGGTAGTAAAAAATAATAATACTGAGATATACTGGAAACCCTGAACCCAATGCAATACAGTACAGTATAGGAAAGGGAAGACACAATATGAAACTGAAAATTAGAAAATCTGTTGTAACTTTTCTTTTTATCCTGTTGTCCCACGCTCCAGAGAACTGCCGGGTGGCAACTGTTCTTGCCCACTTCCCTGCCCTTTATAGATAGAACAGGCATAATTCATAGAGATTTGCATATATTACCACCATTGGATGCTGCTGCTTTCTCTGCCAAGTTCAGCAGCCTTTTGTGTATCTGCTACAGCTAATCCATGCATGGACACCTGCTTCCGTGTATGGACTGTTGTTGCAGGACGGGTGTGAATGCCACTGTAACCCACAGGCCAATTCTCAACCTGATAAAATATTAATATTGTTAATGGTAGAGTGAAGCAGAAGCTATCTGATTAATTCATTTTTGACAGCTCCATTTTCTATTTTTGTCCAAATCTTGGACACCCAACAATGCATAGAGGGGTGGACTATACAAAGTCCCCACTGGATTGTTTATTAAGCCTTTGGGGAACAGGAAAGGGGCATTTCTGATTCTTGAAGCTGAGAAATCCTTGAGTTGTGCAGTCCCTATGGACAGTGGTGGTTGGTGTGGCAGTGCAGGCAGGCTAGTTGCTCATCTGCCTTCCTAACACCGAGTGTCGCTGCTGGTTTCTGAGAGGGAAAGGTATGGTGCAGGTGTGGTGGCAGAGCCCATATGACCAGCACTGCTTCTGAATAGGCTTTCACAATGCCCTCTGGAGCCCTTTCATAGAAGACTTTGACAAAACGCAAAGAAACACCTTCGGTCTTGATGGAATACAGCTGTTTGTTTGATAAAAGATTCCTCCTTCGTAGGTAATACAATTTTTTTGTTAAAAAATTGGAAACCTACAAATAACAACATGAACTTGAGGAATGCTCATTGTCATTTAACCTCTTTGCAAGCAAATCAAAATGAATGCTCAATAACTGGGTCATCTGGAGGAATCCAGTGGGAAGTCTTCTGAAGCTAGTGTGCGCCTGCACATATCCGTATGATGTCTGCCTTGCTGCAGATTCCTGTTGCTTGCTAATAAAATTGTTACCATTTACCCAAGTTACTGTCTAGTGTTGGCATTCCTGTCGGGGTGGTGAATTACTTTACATTAATACTGCTGTTTTAGACGGAATAAAAAGCTCATCATCTGGGCATAAGCGCATTGTTTACTGAAGACGTATGGGAAGAAGCTACCATATGGGAAGAGGATCCTTTCATATTTATCCACAATATATGGCTTTTCTTGCTTGCTCCTATGTAATGCCTTGAGAATTGGCTGCCATCAGAGTGAGGCAATTGAGTTAGATGGATCACTGATTTAATCCAGTCTGGCAATTGTTTAGGTTTCACCAAACAGTATGCAACAGAAGGTATTGCTTTTTCTTGTAAGGCTCAGAAATGTCATCGTTTTTGAGTAGTTAAAATGCAGCATTTTATAAACATACAGCCCTGAAGGCTCTTAGGGAAAGATTTTACATCAGGATCTTGGTTCATCTGTATGGCTTGATGGACTAAGATCTGACACAATAACCCAAATGATGATTTATTCCAGGCAATTTTGCCCCATCAGGACAAATTCAAATATACTAATGGACTGTACAAAAGGGCTGTGCACTGCAAAAAACCTCAACCTTTGTTCACTCACTGTTAAGTATATCCGTGGCTATGTGCAGAAGATGAGCTTATATTTTAAGCGTCAGAGTTCAAAACCTTATTTAGAAGGACAGATTTTCCTACATAAAAGACTTTTAAAAGTCTTAGAGAAAAATATCATCACCACATCAGGTTTGGAATTCATTTGATACAGATCTCATAGTCCCTTCCCCGCCCTCTTCGCTACCCAGTCTGAGAGCTCATATTTCTAAGAGGTACATAAAATATTTCTAGTGACCTATGATGGCGGATGTTATTTCTGCGGGTACAATGTTTAAGGTTCAAAATTCACCAAGATAGAACCTTTCTTTTCCCAGTAATGTTCCCTCGTTCCTATAAATGTTCTCTTTAGAACTGTTGCACTGATCTGACATCTCTCCAGACGACCTTAATAGGTGTAGCTTGGTTAGTTAGCTCTGCAATGTTCATTCATTTTACTCCCCAACTACTATCCCCAAACCTGACGTATATGAAACTGCCCTGGGCTCCATGTTACCCAGAGGGGGGGAAATGTTATGTGCATATATAAATGTACTTTCACTATGTGCACATTTTTAAAATATCCAACACTAACAGGCAACCAAAATAGAGATCGGTTTCAGGTAGCCACACTTCGCCATCCCCTTCAGTTCCAGCCAATTCACCCCCCTTCCTTTTCTCAGTTTACTGAAATGCAATAAAGGGACTAGGATTTTGCATTTATAAAGCATATGCAACTTCTTGTATTTAGAGAAGGGAACAGAACACAGGAGGTGTTGGTTTCTTTTATACCTTGAGCTTTTTCCTAGGTACTGCTAATTGTTAATTATTAGAGACTGACTAAGTCACTGAAGTGAGTCCTTTGGCTGGTGTCTCAAATCCTGTCATTTACTACTACACAAATCAGCAGGGTGATAGAGTGTCTTTAAATTAGGTTACCACCATGCAGTTATTGGACAGGGAGTAATTGATAAAACCATTAGTAACACTTGTAGAGATAACAGCCAGCAAAATCATGCAACCATAATTATTCCTAATGGATACATGCTATAAATTGTGGCAAGGAAAAAAAAATCTCATATTATCTTTCAATCAAATTTGACAGTCCTGGTAGATTACTGTAGGCTAAGTGTGTGTGTGTGTGTGTGTGTGTGTGTGTGTGTGTGTAAGGGGAAAAATGACCCATCAGAATTTCTTGGCTTCTTCTCCACTCCCCGCTTTACTTTCTTTTTCTTCATCAAATTACAGACTTGGGGAGGCTGCTGGGGGGGAGGGAAGGTAATTTCTTTCTCTGACAGCTCTCAGGATAAGGGAAGTAAAATATTCTTCTTTATTATTTGTACTGTCCGTGGTGTTTTATATTTCCAGTCACAAATAAGGCACGTTAAGAGAGCTTGTAATGTGACATGAAAAGAATTATAAGTTTGAAAAAAGGACTGGAAGCTACCTTACAATTCCTCCCCTCCCCCAAACAGCTTTTTGTGTGTGTGGATAATATATACTGTATAAAGTCTTATTTACATCCTGGTGTTAACATCTGTTTTAAAGAATAAAGGTCCTAACATAATAATGGCAGAATAAAAAGGCATCACTGGCTTAGCCATTTTCCTTTAGCACCTTATTCTTTTACTGAGATTGCTTCACATAAGACAGAAAATAATAACTTATAGGGAGCCCAACGTGTACCTTGCTAGCATACGCTTTAGCAACATTTATGAGTATACAGATAAATTGACAGAACAAGAAGAAAGCATTAATTACAATATGGAAAAGGGAATCGCATAAAAATATCTCCTCAGAAGAGAGGGGTATAATTTACTGGAATCCTGGGCCCTTAATCTGTTTTTCTGCTGTGGTTATTACCATGCATTTCAACAATCACAATTAATTACTTGAGTAACTCTCTTGTCCCAAGGTAACTCCCATATGCTCTCACAGTCGTGAAAAGGCCCATTAACATTTTTATTCCTGATTTGGAAGAAATAGTTGGGAACAGGATAGCTCAGGAGGATTCGACGCCTGGTTCAAATTGCCAAGCCCAGGCTGTGAGGGATTACTCTCCAGTGCCTTGTATCATACAGGGCTTATCTGCATAGAAAAGACTGCTAAACTGCAGGCCGGGTTCTGTTGTGCTAATGCAAAATCACAGGAGAGGGTACTTCAAAATAAAGCTGGTATCTCATTGCACAGAAATTTGTACCTGATTTATATCAAATTCAATAAATATGTAAGTAGACGGTTGTCAAGAAAGTCCAATACAGTCACATGATTTTATTTCCAAAGAGGAAACGTCTCGGAAATGAAGGTAAAACAAGAAGTCAAAAGGGACAAAGAAGAGGGTCAGTCCCCCCAGAAAATTTGGTGGGTTGTTGTTGTTGGTCAAAACAACAAGCTCAGCTACCATGTATAACACAGATCATGAAATATATACTCATGGCTAACAAACTTCCTAGATGCTAGTCAATATAGGTTTTGCGCAAAATATGGTCTGAAGCTCAACATCAAAAAAATTAAGATCATGACCACTGGTCCCATCACCTCCTGGCAAATAGAAGGGGAAGCAATGGAGGCAGTGAGAGATTTTACTTTCTTGGGCTCCATGATCACTGCAGATGGTGACAGCAGTCACAAAATTAAAAGACTTCTTGGGAGAAAAGCGATGACAAACCTAGACAGCATCTTAAAAAGCAGAGACATCACCTTGCTGACAAAGGTCCATATAGTTAAAGCTATGGATTTCCCAGTAGTGATGTATGAAAGTGAGAGCTGGACCATAAAGAAGGCTGATTGCTGAAGAATTGATGCTTTTGAATTATGGTGCTGGAGGAGACTTTTGAGAGTCCCATGGACTGCAAGAAGATCAAACCTATCCATTCTGAAGGAAATCAGCCCTGAGTGCTCACTGGAAGGACAGATCCTGAAGCTGAGGCTCCAATACTTTGGCCACCTCATGAGAAGAGAAGACTCCCTGGAAAAGACCCTGATGCTGGGAAAGATTGAGGGCACAAGGAGAAGGGGACGACAGAGGATGAAATGGTTGGACTGTGTTCAAACTGCCAAACTGCGGGAGGCAGTGGAAGACAGGAGTGCCTAGCGTGCTCTGGTCCATGGGGTCACAAAGAGTCGGACATGACTAAACGACTAAACAGCAACAACATAGGTTTTACATTCACATATGTGATGGCTACATCCCAGCTACCCTGGGTCCTGTGCCATCTTTGGCAAGGGAGTTCCCAGAGAACACAGAGTGTACCACTCTGCTCAGTCCACCCTTCCCTTTTAAAGCATGACTGCCCTTTCTCCATCAGTCTAAACACTTCCTTGAGGTCTCCCTGAAGCTTCTCAAAGTATCATAGTTTATGCCTTCTAGGTGTGGTGGTGTTTAAAATAAGATGAGATCACAACAGGCTTATGAAACAAAAAAAGTTTACTTAGACAAAATTAAGAAGTTTTAAGAAAAAGTTGTTGCAATGAAAAGTTGCAGAAAACCAGTGCAGTTCTACTGAAGCAAATGAACAAATAAAAGGGATAGAAGCAATCCTCTATTCCTAACTACAGTAAGTACATTCCCTAATGCTAGATTCTTATGCTCCTTTGTTTTCTACAAAATCTAAGCACATATTTCTTGTTGCCTTTCTCTCTGGGGCCTACAAAAGCCAATGATATCTCAGTTCTGCCTTCAAATATTGCCTTGTAGCTACCTGCCCACTTCACACTGCAGGCTCCACTCAGCAGGTTGCAGGCAAAGGGAAGTCTTGGAGCCTTTTAATTTTCCCACCCTCAGACAAGACACATGTCATTTCTCTCTCACACAATGGCCTTCTGCCACCTTCTTGTTTGAGCTTCAGGGTGGGTCAAGTATAGCAAGTTAACTATATAATCCCCAAACAGAGAAGAAAAACATGCATTCCTATCACACAACAGCCCATATTAAAGGAAACTCCATACAACACAATCCACATAAACAAAGCCCATTTCTTTCACTAAGCATAATGTGCATTTTAGTTTTAAACTTGGTATCTGATTTCTGTCTGATTTTAACAATATTCATACAGTCACAAAAGGCTCAAAACCACTGTGAGTGCTGTGCTTAAAAGTATATTTAGCTTCAAAAGCAGTATCTGCACTTACCTTTCCCTCACCCATATTTTTTTTTGGGGGGGGGGGGAATCAGTTATAATATAATGCACTGGTTAAAAAAAGATAATCACACTATAGCCAAAACCCCATTTTTAACATTTAGATGGTAAGCATGTAATCAAGAATCAGTTAACTTTACTTTTGTACAGCACCTAGTACAATTTAGATGATTTTGATGATAGCACTATTTTCAGAAAATGAAACTTTTTCAGAAGGTTTTTTCATGTACAGGTATTCTCAAAATCATGCTCAAAGTGTATTCTCAAAATATATTTGGCCCTCACTTCCCTCACTCTTCATTGCCCATACTTGTCATACCCTCCAACTCCCGGATTGAGAAATCTGGGATCAGCAGTGTCACGGCACCGGAAGTCGCTTCTACGCATGTCAAGACCCCTGTATTTTGTTACCATTTCCCACTGTTATCCCGAATTGATCATATCCCGTAAATATCCCGTAAAGCTCCAGCTGGCGGCCATGTCCCAGCTCCCGGCTGTCTGCACATGTCTGGACATGCCCGTATCTGCATGTCTGGGCACCAGAAATGGCTTCTATGCATGTCCAGACATGCACAAACAGCCGGGAGCCGGGACATGGCCGCCGGCTGGAGCTTTACGGGATATTTACGGGATATAATCAATTCGGGATAACAGCAGGAAATGGTAACAAAATACAGAGGTTTCCCGCGAAAAACGGGAGACTGGCAGCTATGCATACTTGTGCTTAGTGAAATAATCAGAGAACCACATTTAATTATCTATGTCAAATTGAGGTAGCAGCAATCAGAAGAAACAGTGGTTCTGAACTGTTTAAGAAAGGTGAAAATTTGCAGAGCCATGTATATTTTTGGCAGAAATGTCGACCTCATCAAAATCACAATTTAACTTAAAAACCAAACATATTTAGCACAGCAACACAAAAGGTTTGTCAGAGTGTTTTTTTGTCTCTTTGAAGCACAATAAAATATGCTGCAAACCCTTATACACTTCCTTGGGAATAAATTCCACTGAACTGAAAACCTGCATAGGATTGGGCTGGTAAGTCAGTGAAAATTGGTTCAAGTGAAGCCTTTGCATTTTCCCATTGTCCGTAGACTGGAAATTAACCCTCCAGGCATACATACTGTTCAATAGCTCTATACACTTTTAATATATCCAAAACTCATACAACCTACACACTTCCCTGGAGAAAGTTGAATTTCTCAAGATTTAATTCAGGTTCCAAGGTCAAGCTGAATAGATCTGAATTCCTTCTTAAAATGGGAGTTTCATTCCAATGAGGACTTGACTTCAATTTACTGCTCCTTCCTAATATGTAACAAAATGGCACAGAACATCGAGTACAGACAGCAAATCAAATGCAGTGACAGTACAAAGACAAAAAGAGTGCCCCAAAGTCACTATCAGATAGAAAATATTTCAGCCGTGTATCTATTTCCCCCCATACACTATGAATTGAGCTAGTTTACTTTGTTATTAATATCAACAGCTGACACTACAGTCCTATGCATGTCTACTCATAAGTAAGTCTCACTGAGTTCAATGGGACTTACTCCTAGGAAAGTGTGTATAATGTATAAAACATAAATGAGCCAAACAGTGGCTGGTTGGAAACTAAGCAGGGAAAGCGTTGCACAATAGGAGTCCTGCTCTTTAGGACAACATGGACCCCATATAATTCTACATTTTTTTGTTTTCAATTGTAAAATATTGTCAGTTCTCTTAAAGCCTAATTGCACATTGCATTAAAGCTGTGGTTAACAAACACATCATGGTGTATGTGTGTGAAATAACTAGCAGGGAAGTGATTTCCATGATCTTGGTAAAAATCAACCCACCAGCTATCAGCAGTTAGCGTTGGAGGTGTGTGTGGAGAAAAATAAGGCTAAGAAAATTGGCCTCCATGCTATTTGTGGGTGATGAAATCAGGGAGGCAATAATGCCCAATATTTTGGAGAGGGGAATGAAATTCTGCAACAGTTTTTCTACAGAATTTCTCTTCTGGAAAATTTTGGCTTACTCAGTGTTGAATGAAACTATTGTTTGTTTAAATTGGTGGATGAAGGAAGAAATGGGCTAAGAGTGGAGGACTGGAAGAAGTTGGGATCAAGCCTGTTGTTTCCTTCAACAATATTCAACAAAACTGGATACAATGTTGTGCCATTGTGGTGGAGGGTGAAATTGCGGAGTCCAAATATTCTGAGGGAGAGGCTGGATGGGGAAATGTTACCTATTCCCTGCTACGTCAGGGAAGGGGGTTATTTTAACCATGATCATTGCTAGGGGAAAAAAGCTTAAACCTCCCCTTCTCACACACTGCAGTGTCAATGATAACTCCCATTTTGTCCTAATTTTTAAAACTTCATAATGTGAATGCTAATCACATCATTAATGTAACATGCATTTAGGCCTTTACAACAGGATTTTAAAAGAAGGAATGCATTTTATTACGTGCTTGCTTAGAGACAATTAATTAAAACTCTTCTTATTTTACTGCTTGAATAAAAACTTCATTTGTATATAATAAAATTGTATGGTTGCCATCATACTACAGTTCACGTGGCTGCCAATAGGCCTGCAACACTGAAGTCACAACACATCATTGACATGAGTCAGCTTCTGGTCCATGGGGACCACTAGTAGTGTTCCCCCTGATGATCTTAGTGGTCATCCTGGGCCTAAGTTGTTTAGGGCTTGTTATACTAGCACTAGAACCTTGAACCTGGCCCAGTAGCAGATAAGAAGCCAGTGCGGGTATTTTAACACTGCCATCATATGTTGGTAGTAGTCTTGTAGTTCTTGGTTCAAGAGTTAGAGTAAGTTGAGTAGTAATAGTAAATGAATGGGAAAGGTCTATGGAAGCACAATACCAGCTGGACTTGGGATGTCCCCATACTGGCTTTGAACTTTAAAGCCTTAAATGGCTATGATCTGAAACTGAGCACAATCTTGGAACTTGAAATGGGAGTAAATAGTGGCAAGGGGAGAATTGGCTTCTTAGCCGCTTAAGTATCTGTTGGGAAAGAAAGCAGCCTGGAGGGTGTGATTTTGAGTGAATAAATGGCAGGATGGGGAAGGGTTAAGCAATTCTTCTCCCATGCCACTCTTTCACTGTGGACTGGATTCCCTGAGGCTACTTTTCAATTAAAAACAAACAAACACTGTTAGGTAACATGTAGTTTGGCCCTCAGGTCAGCACAAAAATATAGGATGGAAGGAACATAAATGGAAATGAACAGAGAACAAAGCTGGAACACATAGAAGCACTCATCCATGATGGGAATAATAAGTCTCTTTAAGAAAAACCTGTCTGTGCAAGTAATGATGCTAAGGCAGAACCACTGGGGTCATTCCAAAAAGATTTACAATAGACTTTCTCCTGAGGGAACTGGAGTAATGGAACACGAACACATTCAGATGGACAAAGTGTCTCTGATTTCTGCAGTAACTTCTCATGTTGCTAAAATTACCCAGCACATAAAAATGTCTATGAATTCAGCAGTGACTACTACTTTATATATATGAATGATAACGTATGGCTCAAGCCTACACAGAGACAGGGATTTGTGGGGAGAGATAGGGATTATTCGGTCACCGATGGGAGTGTTTACCAGTGTCTTACTTATTAAAATGCAGACTTTCAAAGTTAGAGGTGATATAGAGAGCCTAATCCACCCTGGTGATTGTATGGAATTGGGTAGGTTTCTTGCATGAAGAATATAAAAGTATGATCTTGCATAGAGCCATAAATTGATAGAGGACTTTGAGACAAGAAGTGCTAGGATGGTGGCCTTGGATTGCTCCTAAGGAAGTGAATATTCGATAGCTGCTTTTCCAAGACTAGCAAAGTGAATCACATATTAGGAAGAAAAGCCTTCCCAACAAATTTAGCTATTATATCTATTCAACACAGCCTCAGTTCAGCACATTTTAAGTGTGCCAGTCAACTATGGATTAATTTGCTGGCATATACACACAGTGCCATTCCAAACTTGTGTCCAAGGCACAGCATCCCCAAATCAGCAATAAAAGAACTACTGCTGAAGTCTGTATAATGGAACAGTAAGATATTGTCATCCGCATTTTCCGGCGTTTTCTTGAGTATTTAGCAAAGTCAGTGATTCTATTCCAGAAGTAGAGTGTTAATTAGAAAGACTGAACTTTGGCTCTCCCCTCCTTCTATTTCTCTGAAATATGAAGGAGGAAGTGGCTGAGAAGGGGATGTTTCAGTCATTTTCAATTAGCAGTAGATTATTTCTTTTACAGTAGCCTGGTTCCTAGTTAGCTGACCAACAGAACGATGATGGCCGTTTTGCACGGCAGCGACAGCGCTGACAGGTGGATAATGAGAGAAACTGTCTCAGATTTCCCTATTAACAAGTTTAGCCAAAGCCCTCATTGGCCTTGCTAATGGATAATAGAATATTAGTCTATTGGTGAAGGCCTTGAGGAGATTACAGACAAATTTGCTTAATTAGTGAGATCTGAAGTGTTACCCCTAATGTTGTCCCATGTCTTTAGCATTCCTTCCTTCAGTTTTTTTTAATTATTTCCCTTTGAATAAGATCTGAGACTGCATTTCCCAACCTGATTATTCTACAAAATCTGAAAGGATAATCAAGCAGCACTTATTTCAATCAAAATACACTTAAATTGAACCTAACCGCAGTTATATGAATAAGGCAGATCTGGTATTGATATTGATTTGCCAGTAAATCATCTGAAGTCTAAATGATCAAAAATCAAGACAGGCCAGTGTCAAAGAAACAGGAGTATTGGCATGAAAGCGAGCCCTGTTGATTGGTACAAATTAAAAGATCATTTATTAGTGATTATGCTGTATAATACTGCCATTGCCAAATGAATGCAATTAAGATGAAATGGGCCCCTGCAGCTACAGGGGTTAATAAAGACTGAATTCCTAATGATTTTTCCATTAATTATGAAGATATCCACAAAACAACCTTAACAAAGCAGCAGCTACCTTGGACCAACCTTTGTAATCTGGATGAAAAGTGTTCCCTAATTGACACATTATTGGAACAATGTCAAGATTTCGGTAGTTCTTAAATTATTACAAGCCAGATAAATAATTCTCCGCAAAACTGTAGAATGTAGACTCAAGCAAAATGTGTCTGACTACACTTAATTTGAAGGGGGCAAACGAACCTTGATTAAAGCTTAAGGAGCTTCTAAAGGATGAAAATGAATGCTTTTTTTTTTTACCAGAGCAGGCATTGTTCTAGGCCTGGAAAAGTCACTAAAATGTCTTTTGTCTTCCTAATCTGATTTTTATTTATTTATTTAGGTCCACAAAGTAGAAGAGAAAAGTGTATGAGAAACCAAAGGGAGAACATTCACTTTTAGAAATTTTGCTGACACATTAAATATAAGCATTGTAGATGATGGCTAAAGAAATATAATTGTCTTTTTCCAGAGGGAATAATGCCATTAATGGCAGCAGCTGTTTGATTTTTGGGAAGAATGCAAACATTAAAAAGGGATAGAGCAGTGTTTTTCAACCTTTTTGGGCAAAGGCACACTTGTTTCATGAAAAAAATCACGAGGCACACCACCATTAGAAAATGTTAAAAAAATTAACTCTGTGTCTATATTGACTATATATAAATCGAATTTTGCAATTTTTCTCACGGCACACCAGCCAAAATCTCGCGGCACACTACAGTGGTTGAAAAACACTGGGATAGAGGGTCATCCTTAAAGTAAACTGGTTCTAGATTCACCTCATTGTGTACCCACTGGAGAAATAAGTTTGGTAGGCAAGCACATAAAACATAGTTTTCTCAATGGTGGCTCTGTAAATTGTGGAACTAATATTCACTTGCCCCTAAGTCCCTGTGGTTTGGAAAGCCTTATCTTTTGCCATTGCCTTTTCTTAATAGAATTGGGGTAATCAAATTCAGTTTCTCAAATGCATTGATTTATCCAATCCACTCAGTGCTTCATAATCCACCTGGTGTTGTATTGCTTTTATTACACTCTGTATATTCCTTCTCCCTGCAATCACGTGGCATCTGTGGCCTTCGTATCAGTAGGCAAGCCAGGTGTTGCACCATCACCTGTCATCCTGTTCTGAAACCAGGGCCCTTTTGCTTCCCAGAATCTAATCAGTATACATCTTTCCATTGATCTATCGCAGAACCATTTTTCATGCCTGGGGCTTTGTTGACTGACTCAATGAAGTGAATACCTCTGTGAGAGCCGCCAATACTTGAGCTCAGCAGCATACAACATCCCACACCTCATTGGACATAAAAACCTCTTCAAGGCCAATCTGAGTGTTCTATAAATGCATGTCTATCCAAAGATCAGATAAGTGCACACCATCTGGCTGAATAGCTCTGGACATCTGCTGTAAATCTCTCTGTAATTGATAAACCTTCCCTGCCTTAGGAAATAATCTGTTTACAATTTAATGATTAGCCATCTCTCTGGAATTAATGATTTTCAGTATGTTGTCTGAATATCTCCACAACTTCACCAAACCCTTGCAATTGTGTAAAACTGATTTCCCATCAGCTTCAGGAGCCCCTACAGTACTGAAAGATTTGCTCCCATCACAATCCTCTGACTGCAAAATGGGTACCAAATTGTGTGGGAAGGAATTGTGTAGCTAGCTCTTGAAACAATGGTGTCCAGTGGAACTCGGTTCTTTACACATTTAGAGCACAATTCTATGAATGTTAATTCAGAAGCAAGACCCACTGAGTTCGATGGGATTTACTCCTTGGGATGTTTGAATAGAATTTCAACCTTAACCCTAATGGCGTAAGTAGAGAAACAGTGCTTCCTTGATGTTGTTGGACCATAACTACCACCATTCCGGGCCATTGGCTATGCTGGGCATGATGAGGGCTGGAGTCCAATAACATGTAGAAGGCTACAGATTCTCCAAACCTGCTTTATTGAGACTGAGGGGCTGCTTACTGCTACAATCTCAGGAAGCATTTCATTTCAGGAAGAATCAGTGCTTTTTCGAGGGGCGTGCAGGGGTATGCATACCCCTAAACATTTTGTGAATCTTAGTTTGGCCTCATTGAGGGGCAGTATTTCAATATGAGTAGGAAAATGAGAGAACCCCCAAATATATTATTATTATTATTATTATTAGGGGGGAAAGCACTGGGAAGAATGAATTAGGCAGATTTCTTCCCTGTCCTCAGCTACAAGTGGTTACCTTCACCTACCAACAAGAGTGCTCCTATTCATGGTTCCAGCCAGACACCCATGCTCTCCTTCAAGGTAGCTCATGCTCTTCAGTTTTCTATTTTCATTTTCCAATGGAAACTCTATTTTCTGTGGCTGCTGTTAAGTTCTCATTGCACTGTTTTGGGCTTTAGGCTCTTTTCATTGATTTGTTTTAAAAAGAAAACATTTCACTAATGCTCTCTGGAGAATGCTGATATTTCCTTTTTTTTTTTGGTCTCCTATTTTGGCTCCAGCCCTGTCAGCACCCACCACCAGAGTTCACTATTAGAGCAAATGCTTGAACTCACAGACAATAGCTTTCAACAAACGCAAGGTTCCTTTCCTTTCTGTGTTCCTCTGTAAAAGCCTCTGAAGGTCAACCTGGAAAAAAAGGCTTAAGTGGTGACCATCATTTTAACACATAGGTAATGGACTGTAACCCCAAATAAAATTTCATGTCTTTGGTGAGTCAAATGCAGTACTGAAAGATTTCCAAAGGCCAATGTGCAAGAAGAAGAGTTTGGATTTGATATCCCACTTTATCACTACCCTAAGGAGTCTCAAAGCGGCTAACATTCTCCTTTCCCTTCCTCCCCTACAACAAACTCTCTGTGAGGTGAGTGGGGCTGAGAGACTTCAGAGAAGTGTGACTAGCCCAAGGTCACCCAGCAGCTGCATGTGGAGGAGCAGAGAGGAGAACCCGGTTCCCCAGATTATGAGTCTACCGCTCTTAACCACTACACCACACTGGCAAGGAAGAAAATATGTACACATTTTAATATGGGTAAAGGACCCCTGGGCGTTTAAGTCCAGTTGAATTTGACTATGGGGTTGTGGCACTCATCTTGCTTCAGGCTGAGGGAGCCAGCATTTGTCCACAGACAGCTTTCTGGGTCATGTGGCCAGCATGACTAAACTGCTTCTGGCACAACGGAACGCCGTGATGGAAGCCAGAGCACAAGGAAACGCTGTTTATCTTCCCGCTGCAGCGATACCTATTTATCTACTTGCACTGGTGTGTTCCGAACTGTTAGGTTGGCAGAAGCTGGGACAGAGCAACGGGAGCTCATCTCATCACGCGGATTCGAACCGCTGACCTTCCAGTCAGCAAACCCAAGAGGCTCAGTGGTTTAGACCACAGCGCCACCCGCTCCCTTTTTAATATGAAGGAAGTTGGAAGATGTTGTCGATTATTGAACTTCTAAGCTAGGTACGTGGGTTTAACGTTAAACTACAAAAAAGGAAAAAGGTGCTTAAAGGTCTCATCTATTGCCGTCACCTGACTATGCAAAATACCAGCAGGTAATGTTCAACAATGTACCATTTTACAAGAAGCTTACCTTAAAACTTCATTCAAAATGAAACCACTACAGTACGAAAACTTTTTGCTTGCGTCAGAGTTGGATGTAAAGACTAAGGCCCAGGGCCACACAGCCCAGTGATCCCCCCCCCAATGCCCCCTCCCCCAAGCAGCAGGTTTTTATATCTTTCCCAGCTATTTTTTGGCCACCTTGCAGACTGGTGTATAATAGTCCCTGGGTATTAATGTTTCTATTGGTTTATAATATGAACAACAGTATTATGTTCTTCTATGAATTTATATAAAAAAGACAGCATATGGATTTATGGGAGGCAGGGCCATTTCCCGTATTCCCCCCCCCCAAAAAAAATATAGTTTCTTCTCTGGGGGAACTTTTCTTAGCTAAAGAAGTACTACCCTTTACTAATTCTAGTGGTTGTCAAGGTATTTGCTTCGAAACTGGACTTGTAAACTGGACTTTGCTTCCAAACAGGGTCTTATAAAGCTTACTTCAGATAAGAGGATAATGACCTTCATATTCTTCTCTGGCTCGGATATTATTCCTTATACTCTCTACATCCTGTCTGATGACAGACCCCACCCTTTTGCCCAGAACTCCACTAATCCAGCAAGTGCCTCCTCCCACACCCTCCCGTACCTGATCTGGAGCATGGGTAGGCAAACTAAGGCCCGGGGGCCGAATCCGGCCCAGTCACCTTCTAAATCTAGCCCGCGTACAGTCCAGGAATCAGTGTGTTTTTACATGAGTAGAATGTGCCCTTTTATTTAAAATGCATCTCTGGGTTATTTGTGGGACATAGGAATTCGTTCATTATTTTTCCCCAAAATATAGTCCGGCCCCCCAAAAGGTCTGAGGGACAATGGACCAGCCCCCTGCTGAAAAAGTTTGCTGACCCCTGGTCTGGAGTGTTAGCAGCATTCCAGCTGTGTTAGCAGTAGCAGCCATCTGTGGGGAAAGGGAACACAGAGTAAATAATGGCACAATGGCGCCTTCTACACTGCATACCAGCCATCAGAAATGGGTTTAACCAAAGAGCCATGCCTTCCTTCAAGATAGCTCATTTTCTCCCTTACTAAACCTAATAAATGTAAGCCATTTGGTTGTGACTACCTCCACATAAAGACCATAAAGAAGGCAGATCGCCGAAGAATTGATGCTTTTGAATTATGGTGCTGGAGGAGACTCTTGAGAGTCCCATGGACTGCAAGAAGATCAAACCTATCCATTCTGAAGGAAATCAGCCCTGAGTGTTCACTGGAAGGACAGATCCTGAAGCTGAGGCTCCAATACTTTGGCCACCTCATGAGAAGAGAAGACTCCCTGGAAAAGACCCTGATGTTGGGAAAGATGGAGGGCCCTAGGAGAAGGGGACGACAGAGGACGAGATGGTTGGACAGTGTTCTTGAAGCTACGAACATGAGTTTGACCAAACTGCGGGAGGCAGTGGAAGACAGGAGTGCCTGGCCTGCTCTGATCCATGGGGTCATGAATAGTCGGACACGACTAAATGACTAAACAACAACAACAACACCTCCATAGGGCTTCGGGTCATAGGGAGGCATCTAAGCAGATTTTTCTTTCTGACCTTCCTGCTAAACACCAAGAGTCAGGGTAGAGCTGGTGGAGCTGGTACATGCCTTTGTACTTTGGGTCAGGCTAACACACTCAGCTCCACTCCCCCTACACACATTATCCTCACCCCTCGTGTTTTATTTGAATGTTCAGATAAGGCTTTCATTGTGGGATTACCTTGTTCCACTAACTTTAGCTGAATCAGAGCCTCAAAATCCCAAGGCATTTTGTCTAGTACCCACAGTAAATGGATGAACAACGTCTCCTGTTGTATGCAACAATATCAGTCAGGCATTGACCTGATTCCACATCCAGAGCAGAATGTTGCCTATACAGTATCCTGTATTTTCATCATCTAATATGCCCTTGTAGATAGTACAGTAATGTACAGGCAGTGAATCAACAATACTGTTCAAGAGAACATGAACAAAATTCACTAAACATAGACTGCTTTTATCATAGAAAGAAAGGGCAAAAGGCCAGTGATGCAATCCAGGGAGAAGAAAATGCTAAAAAGTCTCTTTTATTTTGCATTATTCCAATAATGTCTCTTAATTGCCCATTTAACCTTGAGGCATGAATAAGGGAGAAAAATATCAGGAAAATGCTTGAGAATTTAAATGGTAGAAGATGACCAATCAAGGTATTTAAAAACAGAGAGGGTTTTTTCCCCCCATTAATGATTGTTCAGAAAAGGCCATTTAAAAGTACAAAGAGGACAACATTATAATGAAAGAAATGAATACATTTGACATCAATGTTCCATTTATGTCTAATTCATATATAAAGGCAGATTATTTGAAGTCAAAACTGGGGTGGGGGACAAGCCTAATGTACATAGCTTAGCTTATATTTGCTTTATTTGTTTAATTGTTTAATAATACCATGGTGGGTGGGAAACATAATAAATGATCATTTAATAGCTAACGAAGGTGGTTGAGCGTGGAAGGATGGGAGCCAAAATGAAGCTTCTGCGAAATGCGGAGGGTTGGGCATGCTCATGTGAAGTCAAAGATATGCAGAAGTACAAAACATTTTAGAAAAAAACAGCATCCCAGTGACAACTGAGTAAGCTCAGTGGCTCCCAGAAATGTTGAAATGCTCGGTGTCAGTTGCAAGAAGGAATAGAAAACTGGGAATGTGAATGAAATGGCCTGATTGAAGAAGTTACAGCTGCTATGTACAGTAGGCTTGTCATGGTGAGTGGGCTTGCATGTTCCTATGGCCCTTGTGAGTGAAGCTGTAGGGAATCTCATACTCCCAGAAGGGTCACCCAAGGTGATAAGGTCAAAGGGAAGGAGCTAGACAAACCATGATCCAAGAAGTCCTCAACGGCAAAAAAGGTGGATGATAACAAGTGGTACGGTATATTACAATGGCTGTGAAGGCAGATGAAGGCTGCAGCAGATAAGAATCTACCGGTCGTCGTGACTACTCCTGCCATCAGAACAGAGCCTTGCTGCGAAGACTGTGTGTTGGTCAGTGTGCTTATCTACACACATAAAACAAATTCATGCACAGGCGTCTTCCAAAAACCCATCCCAAAGAATGCAAGGGAGAAACATGCTAAGAGGAAGGCATGCTTGGCAAATCCACACTGTGATCAACTCCCGCCCGGAAACCAATGTCCCCACTGTGGAAGGACGTGTGGATCCAGAATTGGCCTCCACAGTCACTTACGGACTCATTGTTAAAACCGTGCTTATGGAAGACAATTTTACTTGGCTATGAGTGATCGCCAAAGAAGAAAACGAAACCCATCCCTAGCATAGCTAGCTGAGCGGCTTGGACACTGAATGGCCTTTGGCCCTCCTACTGTCTATCAGCCTATCAGAACTATTTTTGCATCAGAGCTAACTTTTCCTTGTGTGTCATGACACTTAATTGGCTTACTACTGAACAGTGCTTGGACAGTTGGATTGAAAAAGGAATTAGTTCCAATTCCAGTTCGCCTCCTCCAAAAAGGAGCTAATTCCATTCCAGTTCCATTCCTTATTCATTCACATGGTGCTCAGCATTTCCCACTTAGCCTTCAGAATTTGGAAAGCTGCTCTGCTAAAAAAGACTAAGAAAACATCTGAAAGTACACACAGAGTAATGTGAACAATTCTTTTATTTATTTCCCCCAACAATTATGATATTTAATCTTAAATAGCAGCATCAGTTTTCATATAAGAAAGATGGTAAACTCTATGCCTCCAATAAAACACAGTTTAGTGCAATGAAACCCCTATATATGTAAATTATTGTATTAAAACTAAAATTGTAAAGTATTGCCCAAAGTTTCACTGTAAAAGGAACTTAATTCACATTCAGTTCGCTTGGCAATTATAGGAACTACCTTCAGGTGCAATTCAGAGATTTTTTAAAAATAATTTCAGTGATTTAGTTAATCTGAATTAGTTCATTCCAAGCACTGCTGCTGAATTTTGTAAGCTACTCTGGGAGCCTTTTCAGCTAAAGAGTTGGGTAAAAATGCTTTAAATAAACAAATAAATGGTATGAAGTAAGTGGATTGTAATTTGTGACACAGCTAAAGGGGAAACCTGACCTTTACCTCAGACACAATCACTAGTGGCCTGTTTAGAGGCCAGTCTCCTGGCTTTCCAGAATGCAGTCCTTTGGCCCATGTAATTGAATAGTTACCACAGATTCGTAAGCAAAAAAAAATGCAAAGCATTCTACAACACTAAGGTGGAACCTGCCAGCCTCTCCTGACAATTAACCCAATTTCCACATAATGTAGTAGCAACATAGCTGCCAAGTTTTCCCTTTTCTCGCGAGGAAGCCTATTCAGCATAAGGGGAAATCCCTTTAAAAAAGGGATAACTTGGCAGCTATGAGTAGCAAACAGCATGAAGTTCTGTAGTTTAACATCTGCACACACTTCAATAGTACTAGAGCGACACAATACACAAGAAACGGCTCAGTAAAAATGATTACATAAAGCCTTGGGCAGACACTGACATTGGTCAGAAGATCAAAGGCCAACAAAAGACTTCAAGAACACGAAGGGAAAAAACATAGTTTTATAAGAAACACCACCTGAGTTTTTTGTTTCTGTTGTGAAAGAGAATTTATATTTACAAACCAGAGCAAGGGAAAGAACTGTTATTGGAAGTCCACTATGCCTAATGGAGATCTAACCAAAATCACATTTAAAATGTTAAGTTTCATCTTAGAATATGGATCAAGTATGGGTCAAGTATATCATGCATAATGGTGGGAAGGGTTGGAAATTTGTGACGAAGGAAGGACAGTGTGCAATAAGGCGAGAAGAGGGTTCAAAAAAATGTCTTATCTAGAGTGGTATAATTTATGGACAGAGTGTCCCCCTCCCAATATTAAATTGTCCTCCTTTCCAATATAAAGAGAAGCACGTGTGATGATGCCAATCTCCAATTGCTGGCTGCTTTGTTCCTCTTTTAGTTCTACTGCTGTGCAGCACTGCTGTGAGCTAAGGCATGGTTTGGTTTAACATGTAATCTGAATCTGACCTCATGGCTTTTCTCCTTTCAAAAAACCACAAGCTTCAACCACAAACAAACCTTAGGTAGAGCTCATGGTTTGTTTGGAGTGAGACAAAGCATGAGCCCAAGTTCAGATGAGACACTACATCAGAGTGTAGGGTTAGCTTACGGCAGTGTAGCCACATCAGGACTGGAGGAAGAGCATAAGAGCGGTAGACTTGTAATCTGAGGAACTGGGTTCGTGTCTCCGCTCCTCCACATGCAGCTGCTGGGTGACCTTGGGCTACTCACACTTCTTTGAAGTCTCTCAGCCCCACTCACCTCAAAGAGTGTTTGTTGTGGAGGAGGAAGGGAAAAGAGAATGTTAGCCGCTTTGGGACTCCTTTGGGTAGTGATAAAGCGGGATATCAAATCCAAACTACCGTGTTTCTCATATTATAAGTCATGTCTTATAATCTTTTTTTCTCAAGAAAATAAGCCTATGGCTTATTTTCGGGGGTGTCTTATTATTTTTTTAAAAAAACACAGTATGGTACCTCCCCTGTCCGGCACCCGGAACTGGCTGCTGCTGCGCTGCTGGGCGCGTTGTCGGCGCTTCAGCAGGGCACGCTGCTGGGTCCCGCCGGGTCGGGGCTTCACGCGGCGCGCGCTGAGGCTCTTGCCGGATCCCGGCTTGGAGCAGCGCGCGCTGCGGCTCTTGCTGCGTCCCGCAGCGCCAGCGCCAAGCGCCAACCCAGCAGCGAGACCGGCGGGGACCTGCAGCGCGCCCGACAGGAAGAGGAGGGACCAGCGAGTGGCAGCCGCGGCGGCCAATGAAGGCTCGGCCGGGTGTTTTTTGTCGTTGTAGCTGCATCCCGCTGCGTCCCTCCTCTTCCTGTCGCGGCTCGGCGCCCGGAACTGGCGGCTGCTGCGCGCGTTGTCGGCGCTTCAGCAGGGCACGCTGCTGGGTCCCGCCGGGTCGGGGCTCCACGCGGCGCGCGCTGAGGCTCTTGCCGGGTCTCGCCGCCGGGTCGGGGCTCGGAGCAGCGCGCGCTGCAGCTCTTGCTGCATCCCGCCGCGGGTCAGCGCTTGGCACGGTGCATGCTGCTGGACATTTTGGAGGGGCAGCAGCAGCCGATTCCGGGCACTTACAGGCATCTTCCTCTTCCATGGCGCCATCCAGACCTGCTCCCACCACTACGGCTTATTTTTGGGGTATGTCTTATATTTCTTCAACTCAGGAAAATCCTGCCATGGCTTATTTTGTAGGGATGACTTAAAATATGAGAAACACGGTACTACTACTCCTCCTCCTCTTCTTCTTCTTCTTCTTCTTCTTCTTCTTCTTCTTCTTCTTCTTCTTCTTCTTCTTCTCTATGGAAGCTTGACCTTTCACATTAAGTCATAGTTTGGCTTAGCATTCTGTGTGAACCTGGTTTTATTTATGATAATATTTCTAATTTCTAACTTGCTAAGAAAAATGCAAAATAGTGTACAACAGAAGCATTAAAACACCATAAAATCATAAAATATGACCAAATTCATTTTCTGAAATGCTTGGCGAAACAGAAACATTTCCAGCAGGTGCTGAGATGAAGAAATTGTAGGTACCTGGCATCAGTAGGAACAGTGTGCCAATAGGCCAGATGCCTTAGTTTGCATAGAAAATAAACCAGCATGTTGCAGGTATATAGTGTTCTCTACTGAAACACAAGAGTGAAGGCAATAGGGACAAATGTAAGATTCTAGAACCAACTGCACAAATATAAGATGGGGAGGCAGTGTGGTTGCTAGTGGTACATGAGAAAAGGATCTGGGGGTCTTAGTAGACCATAAGTATAACACGAGTCAACAGTGTGATGCAGCAGCCAAAAGAAAAAAGAAAAAAAGCTAATGTTATTCTAAGCTTTATCAACAGAAGTATTGTGTGGTGATCAAGGGAAGTCGTAGTCCTGCTGTATTCTGCCTTGGTCGGACCACACCTGGAATACTGTGTCCAGTTCCGGGCACCACAATTTAAGAAGGATCTTGGCAAGCTGAAATGTGTGCAGAGGAAGGTGTTCAATATAATGAAGGGTCTGGAAAACAAGCCTTTATGAGGAACAGTTGAGGGAACTGGGTATGTTTAGCCTGGTAAAGAGGAAGTTGAGAGGAGATATAATAGCCATCTTAATATCTAAAGGACTTTAGCATCCTATAAGATTTTGCTTATTGTTCCCAGTGGAAACACTTTTTGCTTATGGTGTAGGTTCAGGTACCGTACTGGGGGAGGTGATATAGAATTGGATTCCTTGGCTATTTCCCACCCCCAAACAATCTCCCCTAAAAAACAGAGTTAAGTTTGTATTCCAAGGATTTTACTGGAGGATTCATTTTTGCAGTGCATTCATTCATTCGCGAATGCAAGGGGAGGGGGCACAAGCAACTATCAATCATGCTAGTGCTGACATTTTGTTCAGACTATACAGACCTCCAGGATTTCATTTTCCATAAAGGTTCAATTTACCTAAGTTTGAATATTTAGGTATCTTTGCTGACAGCAGACCACAAGGCAAGAAAGGAAATTTAGCAAGAAGACAGCAGAGTATGCATATCTCTGTGTTTTATCCATTTAAAAATGTTCCAATATTATTATTGGTATCATTATCATTTGGCAATCATGTCAAGGACCCAAACAATTCCCCTCTTCCCCCTGCACATTTGCAAAATATCTACCCGTCTTACAAACATTTGAATGACACTGAGAGTCAGCCTACGAGGTTTTTTATATTGCTTCATTTGGCACTGGGATCTTAGGAACCCAGCAAACTAGACATTATGGATACAAAATGCTGCTTCTAATGAAAGATCATATTTCAGGAAGAATTAATAGTTACATTCTGGAAAATTCATAAGCAACTATGCTATTTATTTTTCCATTCCATCCCCTCCCTGTGCCCCAATTGGATTTCTGCAACACCTTGTGATCTATTTTTCAGTGCTGAGACTGAAGGACGGCAAGGCATCAGATGGAAATGACACTTGCTCATGGGTCTTACTTCTAAGAGGTTTACTTTTCTTTCTGGCTTCTTTGAAAATAATAACAACCCATGCTGTATAGCTTTTCCTTCTCTTAGCACACTCCAGTCATGTTTTAATTCACACTTATACACCTTGAGAGATAACAGTTGTTGGGCTTATGTGTACATGCAAAGAGGAAGTTACAGTGCTCCAGGAGTGCTGTGTTTGCGAACACAGAGAGGTTCCCAGGTCAAAGATTGAAGCTTTTCTTATGATGAAGAGTAGAACTTCATAAGCCTTCTAGTTCCTCAGAAGTAAGTCAGCACTATTTCAGTGGCAGGTCTGAGCTCTACCATTCTACAAAAATGTGACACATGAAGTCATTCTACTGCTATTCTTCAAAAGGAAACTGCTTTCAGTTCTTGAACCCTCTTTGAGGGTTGAGGAAGAAAACACTGAAACATTCAATCACGAGCCCTGAAATGCTCTTAAGCATCACACAGGAATGCCCAGATACAAGTTGATGTTTTCAAAGCAAGGGACGGAATGGCAACATCTCTTTTCAATTATTAACTACAGAAGTCCAAAATTAGTGTCAGATCACCATGTATTCTTACACAAACATATATATACAGCTTCACGGGAGAACCTCCCAACATTCTGCCTTTAGGATTTATTTTTAAAGGTGGTCTTCTTGAGAATGGAAAGATACTCTTCACGTGCTCAGGGGAACAGGCTTTTAGGAAATAAAACGATAGCCTGCCTAACATTTATCTCATTTTTAAAAACCCAGAATTGGCATTAGCAACCCATCCACAGACTCTTCCATGGGAAATTAGATTGTACACCCCTACCTTACAGCACCTACCACTAGGAAAAACCTGTCTCTTTTCAAAAGTGCTTGTTGGGATTCACTGAGTCTGCACAACTTATTATTTTCCCTTCCTGTCTATCAATCTTTGAAGTGACTTACTGTGGTGATGTTTAGATTGTATTCTATTTATTGATTGATACTTTGAGCACTTTCCTGGAAGAATTATATATATAAACGGAAGAATTATGCATATAAACAAGCAGGTAAAGGTAAAGTGACACAGGTGGTACTGTGGTCTAAACCACTGAGCCTCTTGGGCTTGCTGATGAAAGGTTGGCAGTTCGAATCCCCACAATGGGGTGAGCTCCTGTTGCTCTGTCCCAGCTCCTGCCAACCTAGCAGTTCAAAAGCATACAAGCGCGAGTAGATAAATAGGTACCACTGTGGTGGGAAGGTAAACGACATTTCCATGTGCTCTGGCACTTGTCATGGTGTTCCGTGCACCAGAAGCAGTTTAGTCATGTTAGCCACATGACCCAGAAAAAGCTCCCTCGGCCTGGAAGCAGAGATGAGTGCCACACCCCATAGTCAAAATTCAATTGGACTTAACCATCCAGGTGTCCTTTACTTTTACGTTTATGAACGAACAAACAAACAAACAAACAAGTAAATATAAACTATGCATGTATTAAATAAGAATAGTTAGTCAAGTCTTTTTGAGCCAGGAGCAGTGCATGCAAATCTTAAAGTACCATTTATATTTACTGAATATGTTGGGGAAATTAATCTCCTAAGACACCTGGATACACAAGATGACATGTGATGTGCAAAATGCCCACTTTAGCCATGTATATTTAGATATTTATTTCTCCTTTTCCCTTTATTTTGAAATTTTGTGTCCTACTTTCTCCCTCAGAAGAGCCCAAAGCAGGTAGGAAACTCCGTTGCAAAAGTAAAGTTATCAAACAAGAAACTACAGCAGCAACAAAGACCAATAAAAAGCAAAGCCTCCATCAAAACAAAGAGCAGCAAACAGCATGGGCCAGAAGGGCAGGGCCCCATTACGGTAGCAGAGGAAATCAAGCACAACCAACCAATTCCAAAACCTTCTGTAGGTTTTTACCATACCCCTTTCACATGTGCCCACCAATGGAGAAGAGGGGCTCTGTGGCACATTTAACATCTGTCTTCAGTTTAAAAGAGTGGTTTTATAAAACCCAGGTAGTGCCTAAAATATTTTACACTTCCTTACTGTCCTTACCAATATTCTGCTGATGCGTAGCACTTCAGAAGAGGCACTTGGAACCATTTAAGATATCTCTGCATTTGCTGAATCACACACTTAAAGAGAGTGGTCCTACCATATAAATGTTAAGACAGGATGAAATTATTAGCTTTAACACTGGTGGCAACTCTAGGCTATGTACTTAGTGGATGCAAATAAAGATTCAAGTAAGTTACCCAATTATGCAAGGAAACGAAGCATTAGCAGACATGTAACTGGAGCACTCTCTTTCTCCAGATGAGTCACTTACATAAAGTGCTACAGAATCAGCCTCTACACTTTTTTTAAAGAATACCACACAATATGTGGTGCCCCTAAACAATGATAATGATATAATGAAATAACTGTAGAGCTGAGGGAATCCAGAATGTTCTAACATCAAGCCTTGAAACAGGTTCCTCCACATTATTATTTATTATTATTATTAATTTCATTTCTGAATCAGTTCCTATGAACCATTTCAAATTGATTTGACAGTACAGTAAAAAGATATATAAAAACAACTGTGTATCCAAAACAGTTAAAACAATTACATTTTTTAAAAAAACCAAATGCAATAAACAATATACATCTCACTCTCTGTAGGGACCCAGGTGGCACTGTGGGCTAAACCACTGAGTCTAGGGCTTGCTGATCAGAAGGTCGGCGGTTCGAATCCCTGTTACGGGGTGAGCTCCCATTGCTTGGTCCCATGTGCAGCTCTGGTTTGCCAGAAGCGGCTTTGTCATGCTGGCCACATGACCTGGAAGCTATACGCTGGCTCCCTCGGCCAATAATGCGAGATGAGCGCGCAACCCCAGAGTCGGTCACGACTGGACCCTTTACCCTTTACATAGGTCTCTAAGGACCTCTTTTCTCCTTTTATTTACACAAGAGGCCTGCATTTTCATGATATACATGCAGTGTTTTTTTCTGGGATTACGCAGGGGTACACATACCCCTAAACATTCTGTGAATCTAAGTTTGTCCTCATTGAGGGGCAGTATTTCAATATGAGTAGGAAAATGAGAGTACCACTAAGCATGTTTTTAGAAAAAAGCACTATATACATGCATAAATATTTTGATTACAGTTTTAACTCACTGTTTTCTTTTCACTGCCTTTTATATTTTGTGGCCTAAAATGTGCCCCCAAAGTCTGCACCCTCATTTTTCAGTTAAGAATCAGGCCAAAGGCTCATCTAATCGTGTTCTCACAGTGGCTAATCAGATAGATGCCCTTCACAACAACTGTTCGTATTACGCAGCCATTGTGGCTAGTAGTAAAGAAACTCATGGAGAATAAGGCTAATTCTCTTTTAAATCCATCCAAGTTGGCGCACATCATTACATTTTGTGGGAGTGAATTCCACAGTTTAACTGTGTGAATAAATACTTCTTTCGTTTCTCCTGAATCTTCTAACATTGGAACATTGGAAGACCTTTAGTTCTACTTTTATTCTAACATTGGAAGACCTTTAGTTCTACTTTTATAAGAGACTGAGGAAAACCTCTCTCTCTCTCTCTCTCTCTCTCTCTCTCTCTCTCTCTCTCTCTCTCTCTCTCTCTCTCTCTCTCTCTCTCTTTTAAAAAGAGGAAAACCTCTCTGTCCACTTTGTCCATACACCCCAATCATGCTCCCTTTACTCGCCTTCCCCCTCCCAGATAAAGAGCCCCTAATGTTGTAACATTTAATCATTGGGAAGTTGCTCAATCCCTTTGATCATTTTTCCTTCCCTTTTCTGAAACTGTGTCTGCTCTGCAATATCTTTTCTGAGGTAAGGCAACAAGAACTATACATAGAAGTCTAAATGTGGGCTCACCCTATACAATGGCATTATTACAATGGAAGCTTTATTCCACCCACATACACCTGTCTATTATACATTTCTTCATCTCTATTATCACCTTCTCTCTCTCTCTCTCTCTCCCTACTCCTTAGGCCTCTTTGTATTTCTGGATCATCGGATCATAGTGTTCTTAGGCAGACAAGCTTTGACTTCTTTTTTCTGAACTTTAAGCACTGACGGTTGCATGTATGTGAAAGTGAAAATAATAATAGTATAATAATAGTATTATAATAAACAAATTATATTTTTTTACCCCACCCTTCCTCCCAAAGGAGCCCAGAGTAGTAAATAACGAGGCAATGAATACAAGGCAATTTAAAATGAATTAAAAACAAGTCAAATATTTATTTATTTGATTATGTTAATGAATCACTCCTCATAAAATATTTTGGCTTCAAGAACAAAAACAAATAAAAGCAATGCAATGTGCGGGAAATGGGACTCTTGCCTTTTGTGGCTGTTAGGCTGCAGTCCTTTGCACACTATTAGAAGAGAAACAACTTAAGTTTAATTTTTGCCTGACGTCCCTTAGCCCAACTACCAAGAATCAGCTTTGTCACAAGATAGCACACACTCTGAATCTTGAGCCTGGAGGTGAAGAAACCTATAATTTATCTCTGCCCATGCGGTGTAAATTATTGGCTACCTGTTTGTCATTCCTCATAGTTTGAGGAAACTGTGCTTCAGGATTGTTATGTTTAATGCATTTTACTTAAGCTAGGCTTGTACTTGATTTTGCTGAATTCCGGGGCCCAGCTCACTTTGCCCATACTTCTCCTCTTACGGAGCAAGCACTGGATTTTGCTGAAAAGCTATTATTGTTCAATATGGTTGTCACTCCTGACATTTACACCCACCTCAGTTTTATTTATAAGACCGCATGGGCCCTAGTTTGTGGAACGAGACATTCAGCAATTTATGCAATCCCAGCTACAGGCGTCCTTTGCTGTCAAATAATTAGTGACACACCTTAGAACATACAGTAACTTGCCCGACTTTTGTGGGGTGGGGGAGGTGAGAGCAGAGAGATTAGAATGACAAATAGTCAGACTCTGGGGTCAAATGCTTTGCCAGTAGTTGCATATGTTTATGCCAAAATACATAAAGAAATGTCACTTCAGGACATGAGTGATGACAAACACTCCAAGTGGGACTGCACTTCATCAATCATTTCAAATGCACGGATTGAGTTTACCTATATAAACAAAAGCTATGGCTGTTCAAAGACTCACCTTAAACTATTAAAGCATGGTATAAATACTGTTTCCAAACAGTCCATCTGTAGAAGGAAGTCAGAAAGGATGATTCTGGAGTCACATGATTTAAGATCATTAAGACATTCTTTTGTTGTTGTTTTAAGCTAATGAGAAATCTCTATAAATGCAGTGATTTGAGTCATCCGTTTCTTGGTTTGGGAGTTTTGTACACCAAGATGGAGTATATCCACACAGCAGTGCTGAAGAATCATGCCCTCTTCCCAGGAAACCAGAAATGCAGTTCTGGGAAGAGAAATAGAGGTACCAACAGAAAACTCAGCACCTAGACCATATTTCAGTTTCCAGGATCCTCTGCAGGAAGCCAAACCACATAATCTGGTATAAAATGGAAATATGCATATGTAATGTCAATAGTATGGTCAACTAGCCTGGGTCTAGTTGCTTCAGCAATATCGCAACTAAGAATGGGTACTTGGAGGGCATATAAAATTACATAGCATACAATAATGGCTTTTTCTGTTACTGGATTGGCACTAAGTTGGTGGAGAACTCCTGCCCTTGCACTAACAGCCTCTAAGTGCCAGCATCCTGCCTGCCACAGTGACCAACCAGATGTCCTAGGAAGCCCACAAACACATGAGGCCATTTGTGACCCCCTCAACAGTTGGTTTTCAGAGGCATGCTGGAGGAAAGAGCTATGAGCCAAAGGTTAATTTCGTGCTCAGTCCAGTTCTCATAGCTCTCCTAAAGAACATGAATTTTGAAAGGAATCCCCATCCCTTTTTACTTCTCCATTGCCAAGGAATTCTTGTTTGGTCACAGCAGGATGGCCGTTTGCTATGAAAAGTGAGGGAGTGTTTCAGTGGTTGAGTGCCTGTGTTGCATGCAGGACAAACCAGGCTTAATTACTGCATCTCCACTTAAAAAGGTTGGGAATGATCTCCACCTGATCTTTACCTAGTGAAGACATTTCCAACTAGGTGCACTCCAGAGGAATTTGGATTACAACTCCCATCAGCCCTACCTAGCCACACAAAGAAGGGGGAGACCCTAGCACGCTTTCAGGTTTTTTTGTTTGCATTTGCTTTATTGTAATTTTGAACCTTTTCCTAAGCTGCTCTAGAAACCTGTTGAATGATGAATGAAATAACATATAAATACATTGGCAGTCCTTCAATAGTGTGTGGGTGTGGGTGCTACAACCCATTTTTTGTGATACATATTTGATACCGGTACACCAGCGATAATCTTCTGTGGTCCAATTCATAATCCTTTAAAAATGAATATTAGAATGAGATTTGGTATGAGGGCCCCTTAATGTCTCTCTCAATATTTTTGAGAAAAGGCAGAAAGTAAAATTCATGTGGATAAAATAGAATGCTCTGACAACTGATGATCTAAGGACAAGAACACTATTCAGCATAATGCACCTTATTCTGTTAAAAAGGAAAGTTATTTTTTTCCTTCTGTAAATGAGACAATATGATGGGGAAATTAAATTAAATGGTGATGTTATCCCCCTGGGGCAAAACAATTCCATTCAATAAATTAATTTTACATCAGTAGCTCTTTCCTTTCTGGAAAGTGACAGTAATAACCTGACAGCTTAAAGCTTTAATAAACCTCAAGAATGGGGAGACTTCCCTCCCTCAAAGAAGAAAGAAAAGAAAAGAAAAACGCAAGGCAACGGTATCAGAGGCATTACAGCTTTTCCATGTTAATCACGAGGGCAGAAAAGTCTCTGTAAACGGCATTCTACTTACTTCTGTTACTTGAGAAAGTGAGCCACATTATCCAACGGTTTCTGACAGAATGCAGGTGTTGGGGTTGTCGCAATTCTCCTCCTTCAGTAGGAGCTCAAAACTGCTCTGACATTTCACATTAAGGCAGCTCTAAGTAAATATTATATGAAAAGGGCAAACACATGGAAGAAACTGCCTGAGATGGCGGCCCTTGTTATAAACAAAGCCACAGCCATCATGCTATGTCAAAGGCAGTCCGAATTAAGCCAAAAGGCAGCGGTCTTTGCACTCGGAGTTGCAGGATGACACATTTTCAAAATGCCAGCACTCTCTGTTAAGGTCTTTCCAGATGACTGGGGAAATCTGGTGGTTTCCCCTCTCCCAGCCATAAGTGCAACTGTGAGTAATAAGATACTGTTCATCCAATCAGATTGATTAAAACAGTATTCTGTCCTTACATTGGGTAGAATAAGCTTGCAGAGGGAAAGAATGCCGTACTGGAGGACCTCCTCTTACTGCCCACCTCCCAATTTCTCCCCCCCCCCCTAAAAACTGAAGAAATGGGTGTTTCATTGGAGAGAAAGGCTAGCGCACAAGCAAAAGCTGTTCGGCAAAGAAAAGGGTAATTGAAGTTGGGCTTTTGAGTTTGATTTTTTTTTAAAGCGCTTTTCATTTATATATTTGTAAAACCCCTGCAAGAGTGATACAGGATATAGTTTCAGAGAGGAGGAAAGTAAATATTTAAACCATTCTAAAAGGTTTCAGGAATGGAATGAGAGGGATTGTTATGTCACAAGTACCAATCAATAGGTCCCTCTGCTTTCCACATGGTGGGTTGACCCCAGTGCTGCATGAATGGAGTTCTTCTCATGCATCAGGCTGTCTCCTTCATTTTTCTATGAACCTCCAAAATCTGCTCTTTGGGGTCCCTCAACCCTTTGGAGGAGATTTTGAGGGTGTGCAGGGGATTGCAGAGAATGAGAGAGAAGGAGAAGTTCCATTGCACAAGTAGAAGCCTGTTGTGCTAATGGAATGACAAAATTGGGCAACCTGCTCTCAACCCATTTTTCCTGTTATTTTATCTGTTTCATTCATTTAGCAATATTTGCATAATGCACACTAATATAATACATCTAAGCAATATACATAAAATGGTATAGAATATCCATATAAATAGCAATAAAAACAGACTTTAAAAACAGTAGGCATAATAACATTATCAAAATATCGATAAAATCAACAGATTTCTTATTTTTAAAGTACATATTGAACGTGCCTAAACAAAAAAGTTTTTTGCAGGTGTTGAAGAAAGTACAATGAAGGGACTTGCCTAATATTAAGAGGAAGGGAGTTTTAAAGAATAGGTGCTGTCACACTAAATCAGGCTTCCTCAATCTCGGCCCTCCAGATGTTTCGAGACTACAGTTCCCACCATCCCTGACCCCTGTTCCTGCTAACTAGGGATCATGGGAGTTGTAGACCAAAAACATCTGGAGGGCTGAGGTTGAGGAAGCCTGCACTAAATGATCGATTTCTCACAAGCACAGAACAAATGTTATATAGCACTTGTAAAGAGCCGATAACACAGGTTGAAGCAGCTGAGTGGGCACATATAGTGTAGGGTGAATCTTTAAGTAAGCTGTTGAGGTCTTTATATACTAATTATAACACACTGAATTTGGCCCGGCAACAAATTTCTCTAGTTAGAAATTGTTGTTGCATAGTATTTTGAGGTAATTTATTCTTCTGTTGTTTTTAAAACGTAAACAGCACTGAGAACATTTTTGTTGTAAGGTAGTCTTGAATTATTGTAATTGAACAAATATTCTATATGGCATACCAAAGAGCAATGCAACTGGCTGTGTGGGTGGGTGGATGGGATGGGGTCCATTTTCCCAGCAAAAATAAAAGCTTTAACTGGATTAATGGATACATTTATCAACACAACACTTTAGAAACAAATTTTAATAGGTAAAGTTGAAAGTTAAAGGTATGCTTGTTTACTTGAGGCCATTTTGATTCTGGTGTGTGTAAAGCGAAATAAAAAGAGGCACATTCCTTACCTTGTCTCCAAAAGGGATTTTACCGAAGTGTTCACACACACCTTTATTTTAATTTAATTGACTAATAAATCAATTAAGAGGCTAATTAATCATTTTTTAAAAGCTGGATGGTAAATAGGAAGTTGCAGTTTGAATAATGAGAAAGTGCTACTTTTCTGCAAGGGAAGTGCTAACAGAGATAAGGACATTTGATCGTCCCGAGCATCACTCATTCCTGCACATAAAGCAATTATCTGAAAAGACCATACACAACATCTCATGCAAGAATAAGATAATGACTACTAGTAATGATGCCTATATGGAAACCCTAAGATAGGAAGCCGGAAACTATTGAATACTAGTTGCTGAGGAGGAACAGTGATAAAGGACCGTTGCCTTCGTGCCTTGCCCAAGGACGTCCCAAAAGAAACTGGTTGGCTACTATCAGAAAGAAGATGATGGGCTAGAGAGACCTTTGATATGATCAAGAAGGGCTCTTTTTAGTGTTCTTACATCTCAAGATGATACAATAGCTATATTTTTAAACATATATATGATAGAACATTACAAATCCCCAAAATGTGAGCCCTTCAAAAATCTTACAGAAGTTTGCTCAAGAATATATCCTTTTGTATACGGATTGTCTTTTAATTATGCTTTACGCTGAAGGGTGGAATATAAGTATCTTAAATACAATACGAAGTAAAAATATCTTACTGATTTGTGTAGAGTTTCTGGAAGTCCATAGCTTCGGCCCAGAAAAAATCGGGATAAAGGATATCACCTGACAGCAGGCAGTTTCTACAGCATGACTCCAAGGGGAAATAAAGGACTCAAACTTTATTTTTCATCCTCAAAGCCAAGCTCACAAGTACAAATATTAACCCTTTGCCCTAGAATAGGATCTTTTCTCATTCTTCTCATAAAAACTTTATGTTTCTCCGAAAGTATTTTACAGCAGTGACAAAAAGCACTCTGACAGACTCCAGGAGAACGCTGCCATGAGAAAAACCTGGGAAGGCAGCCAAATGAAGAACAATTCGCCTTTCTCACCCACTCTAGGCTATGACATCATCTCTTGTACTTTGGTGCTTCTACAAGGGAGATGGGGGAAAAAAAACCAACTTCAGTAATCATCAGGCCAAAGGTATAATGCCACTTATGGTTGTTCTTCCTATTTTTTAGAAAATGACACCGACAAGTAACTTGAGAATGCAGAACGTCCTTATATGAAACAATAAAGAAGTGCTCAATCCCCACCCATACAGAGTGATTCTACTTTAGGCTCTCACATGCTAGCTTTGCAACATGGGAGTCATTGCTGCACATATTTATTGGCTAATAGCACAGGCTTTGAGTAACATCCGAGGAGCCCAATGCAATGACTTCACCACATCACCCCTTCTTGAAACTGGGGAAAATCTGGACGGATCCAACATTTGAACAAGGCACCAGTGTGTTAGTACTGTTCCCCAAACCCATGTCAACAGGCCAGGCTTGTAAAATCTCCTACTATTCAATATGCTTGTTAGCTCTGCTGTATAACGATGAATTGGGAATTGTATTTACTAAGCTACAAATTGCTAGGATTAGTAAATAATGGCTCTCTCAATCTCTCTCTTAACATAACCAGAGAAAGGAGAAAACCTATCAATTTCAAAGCAGCAATTATTCTCTCCTGTTAATGCTTTTGATAAGATGTAAAATCACTGTTATTACAAAGACATTCTTCTCATGCCATGAAAGAATCAAACCTTTGGTAAGGAGCCTTAACTAAGCTTAACAGGGAAAGAACTGGAGGCAAAATGCGTTTGTGAACCACGTGAAATCAGCTGTGCATGGAGGAACTCTATGCACTGTGCTGGCACATGTAGAGAGCCTATTCTTCTGTACGCCCCTTCTCAAATGTGTGGATGTGGGACATGACCACTGCGAATAGTGGAGGTGGGACAACTTAGAGTGGTAGTGCAACCCCCTCATAAATTGCCTGATGGTGGAGAGGGGGTCATCTGAACACTACAGATGACCAGGTTTAATAAAGGATCCAGATTGGATTATCAACACGTTATAATGTTTCAGTATGCAGTAGAGCAGCAAGCAATTTCCAATTCGGAATGTTTCTTGTGCATTGTCTATCTCTTCCATGCTCACCTTCTCCCTTGTAATTGCAAAAAGAAATGATGGTGAGATTTTCAAGATAATAATAATAATAATAATAATAATAATAATAATAATAATAATACAAAGACTGGTATGAATGTCAGAAATGTGCCATCTGAAATATCAACATTTTCTTCATATGAGATTACCAACCAGTTTGTTAAATATGTTGAACAACAAAGCATATCCAAAACTTCACAATGTTTTCCGTAGTTCACATTAAATTAATTACACTGCTTACAGCTGCTGGAAAACTGGATACATGTGGTCATGTCCTATTTCCCCTCAATGACCAACCAGATTAAGGCAATAGCATTAATGGCCATTGATGAATTTGTCTTATAAATCCAGATAATCACAATTTTTGTGATGGCAAATTCCATCTATTATTTATGCATGAATTGCAGATAGATCTGCATGAACCTCACTATGAAAATATCCACCGTTATTAGCTCCCATCCTCCTACTACCGGTATCATACAACTCACAAAGCATATATTCTAGGCTTGGAGAGCATTGTAAGCAGGGCAGCACGGTATGTGGCAAACTCATTCACGAAAAGTATCTCCTTGCATGTATTTTCCATAACATGATTTTCTAAAGTCCCTACTTGGTTGTTAGTAGTGATGGTGGTTGCTTCAAGAATTCCAAACCAGTCCAAGGTAACATTTCTTAATATTTCTCCCTATTAAATTTACAACAGGTCTGGAGTTTAGTTGTGGCCAAGAATCAGCATGTGGGGATGTTTTGTGAATACTGCCATCTAAAAAGATGTTGTCTCCGTGTACTCATGAATTTTTAACTTCTTACCATTATTTGAAGGGGGGAAAGAACAGAGTTCTGTAAATAAAAGCATTGCTCAAAACTCAGCTCTGTATGAGAGCCTACTTTATTGGCTGCGGGACTTTAGCACCACAGGAATATTTCTATATCATAACCATCACCCTATTCTTGTTCACAAGCAAAGCAAGAATAGACCATTCCTTCCGTGAATTTGTATAAACTTCTTTGTTTACTGAGGCAGAATCCTATTACCTCAACCTGTTGCAATAAATTCCATTTTCTTACACACACTTGCCTGGGCATAAGTTCCTTTGAACACATTGAGTAGGCATCCATAGGGCTACACTTTGTCTTTTGTGTGCTATTTCCTTGGACTTGCTGCCAATCAGTTTCATTGTGTGACACACCCACCCACCCACTATGGAGAAAGAATAAAATAATTTATGTTGCCTCTCTATTATTCACTCTCTCAGGTCCTAATTTTATCAGTTACCTCATATCTCCCATTTATTTCCTTTTTTTTCTATTTGTGTACCACCCATATAATTTGAACATTCACAAATGCAGTGCAAATTCTCAAGCAACCCCCCACATACACAATAAAGCCAACTCTAAAAAGCACAAAAAAATCTAAAACCAACAGCCACTAAAACAATTCAAAAGCAACAGAAAAACAACAAGAGGAAAAGAACATGGTGAAAAGATTTAACTCACCAGATAGAGATAGCTACTGTGATTAAAACTTGCATTAAAAGCCCTGAGAGAACAAAAAGTGTTACCAGAAAAGCATAATATAAATACTAAGTGAGCCTCTCTGAAGTCTTGTAAATAGGGTATCAATGCTGAAAAGGCTCTCTGCCTCATAACCATCCTATATTAAGTGGGGGAGAAGGGCACCTCAATTTTTCCTCTCTCTCAACATAAAGCATTGTCTCTTACTACACAAAAATGGGGAGGGATAAGGCAACATTGAGGTCTCCACAGTGCAAACACACCAGTAGATCCAAATCCAGGACATTCACACCATCCTGACCTTGGTACCAGGCACTAACAAAATTGAATCTCCTCTTTTATCTCCTTATAAGCATGTCTTGTGGAGTTTGGGCTTTCCTTTAAATGGCATCCCTTCACAAACAGTTTTTGAAGCTCTGTTCAGTTTCAAAAGGGAATGTGCCACAAAGGGTTGCCATTCAAGGGACAAACAAGTTCCCTTGAGGTTGCAAAGCTAGTTTTCCCGTTCTTTGGATCCCAGTCCAAAGAACTGGGTAGGATCTGAGTGTTCTACGTAGGTGACAAGACTATGTGAATGAAAGAAGTACCGGTAAGTGTAGGCAGCAAATCACTCAATCACTAAAGCCTACTTTACATATTACATGCCTAGATGGCACCAAGATATATTTGCCGGAGCAGTTCTGAAAATACAAAACGTGAATGCAACTATTCTATGTATGGAAACACATCTATCACATACAGTCTCCAGGAAGCCCTGGCTTTCTGTAGCTCCCTGTTGAGTATTATCTCAGTGACAAACTTCAGTATCCTTCTGTAAAATTACACTGTTGTGTTTATTTATTCCTTGCACCCAATGGTCCCAGGGCTGGTTATGAAAATGGCACAATTAAAATGAGTACAATTTACATGAAAGTCATAAAATAAAACCACAAAACAACCAGTGAAAGCAGCAACACAGAGCAATGCAGAAGATTGAAATGGCCTCTTGAAAAAAATTAATGACTAATTGAGGGGGGGGAAGCTGCCCAGAGACTTCCTGCATTTTGCTTTGTGTGACACATTGCCTGTAAGGTGTTATCAAGAGGCGAATAATCAGGAGCCCATGAATATTCAAACTCCGAATATTCAAACTTTAGTTTCCCATTATTATTACTTCAATTTAAAGACAGAGGGTCAAGCAGCACGACTGTAAAATATAACTGTCAAATAACACTTATCCTCTGAAATGTATGCCTGTTTGAATACTATTACAAAGAAATGTCTGAAATAAAATATCAAGCTGTGTAGAGACTAACCTGACATTACTGAAAACATGAGTGGGCCTGTTGTATGTCTTAATCTGATTGATCTTTCAAAAAGAAATAAAAGCCTACCGTCTTCAAATATCAAAAAGTGGCCCATAAATGGAAACAGCGGGGCATGTTTGAAACTTAGATTTGCGATCTTGTAAAATAGTCAATAAACATTCCAAGGAAAACATAGGAGGGCAGTTTCTATGAGTGCAATTCCTTTTACTTGCCATGAAATTACCACTGACCGCTTGTGGCAGAGAGGCTGTGGGCAAGGGCTGAGCATAAGAGACTCTGAAATCCAAGAAGCAATGTGGGAGGCTTAGCATTCTTCAGCAGTTTTGAGGTGCTCATGGAACACGAGATGAAATATCACAATCAAGTCAGAGCTACTAGCATTTGAACAAGATATGGAAAGCTCTGGGAAAAGGGCATAGCTGCCAAGTTATCCCCTTTTTAAAGGGATTTTCCCTTATGCTGAATAGGCTTCCTCGCGAGAAAAGGGAAAACTTGGCAGCTATGGAAAAGGGTGGCTAACCTGTGGCTCTCCAGATATTGTTGGACTACCTCTCAGTATCCCTGACCATTGGCCATGCTGGTTAGAGCTAATGGGAGTTGGATTTGGAATCCATGAAGAAACTGAATTGTTGCATGCTGTCCCAGTCTCTGAGTGGTGTGAGATTCCAGGAGTTGTAGGCACTTACCCAGGGTTGTGCTTCCTCGGAGTGAGGAGCAATGGAGGCTGTGGTGTCTTTATGATATATTGTTCATTTATACATGTATACAATCTGAACCACGGTGGAGGGATTTGCAGCATTTAATGCCAAGAGGGTCTTGCTTCTCCCATAGCTGCAGTCTTGGATTCCAACAGAAATCAGGCATAGCTTTGTCTTACTTCTGCCCAACCTGCAGCCTGCCAGCTTCTAGATCAGGCATCCCCAAACTTCGGCCCTTCAGATGTTTTGGACTACAATTCCCATCATCCCTGACCACTGGTCTTCTTAGCTAGGGATCATGGGAGTTGTAGGCCAAAACATCTGGAGGGCCACAGTTTGGGGATGCCTGTTCTAGATCACATAACTCTCAGCTCTGGCCTTTGTCCTTCTAACTACCATCAAGTTGAGGGAGAGAGGGCCACCCACTTGTTATCTGGCACAGAGCCACTCCTTTTGTTACCTTAATGGCCCATACTTAAATAGCCAATATTTCACCAGGAAGCTAGCCTAGCTGTTCCAGGAATTTAATCCATGATAGAGACAGGAATTTGAAGGGGTCTCAAGCATACAACCTACCCCACACCAACTCACAACAGTATCTTTATGAGGAGAAATTCAAATGAAAGAATTTCATTTGAATTGTAAATAGTTAATTGTGTAAACAGTTAACGATGTAAAGGGGGGAATTGGTTTTGTGGGGTAGGTGTGCATGGTTTTGGGAAAAACAGGGCCATGTGTTGCTGGGCCAGTTATGAACCACAGATTAGAGGTTGTCCTATGTTAAACCAACAGCTAATTACTCTTTACTACCCACCACACTTAAATAAAAGCCTGGCTAGAGGACTCCATTTGAAGTCTTCTCTCAGATTCTCTCCCACCCCCCACCCTGCAGTTATCTCCAAGCAACTGCCTGTTGCTGACACATTGTCTTCGGCTTTTCTAAAGGATTGCTGCTGGAGTGTTCCTCGTCTCCCCCTTGCAAACTCTTTTAGCTTCTATCTTTAGTGATCTCAGCTTTAAAACATTGACTCTCATCATCTGCCTTCTGCCACAAGGATTCCTCAGCTAATAGCCCCTTTCTGGACACCAGCTCTTTCCCAATCCAGATTCTCTCTCTCTCCTTTTCTCTTCAGAGTCTCTTCTTAGGTTCCCTCAACAGATCTCTCTGAAAGACTGCCCAACTGACCTTTAAACGTTGCTGAGCCTGGCCTTTTATCATGGCCAGCCAAGAGTCTTCCAGCCAATCACCACGTTCTCACCACCCAGGATCACAGAATGTTCAGGAGAGCACTTTTTCATGCTGTTGCATCGTGGGAACAAAGATGGCTGCGAGTTCACCACCAGTGTGAAGATGCCAGTTCATACAACTGGCTCCTCCATGACCAGGCATAGGCAAACCTGACCCTTGAGTTGTAGTTTTAAGACTACAACTCCCATCATCCCTGACCACTGGTCCTGTTAGCTAGGGATGATGGGATTTGTAGTCCCAAAAACATCTGGAGGGCCAAGTTTGCCTATGCCTGCTCTATGACTATGCAATCCTCACCAAGCTAGAAGCCCAGTAGATGCCTCATACATATGGCTCAGTTGGTAGAGCATGGGACTCTTAATTTCAGGGTCATGGGTTCAAGCACCACGTTGGGCAAAAGATTCCTGCATTGCAGGGGTTTAAACTAGATGATCCTCACGGTCCCTTTCAACTCTTCAATTCTATGATGGAGTGGGGGGTTGGAACATGTATGAGCCAGCGCTATAACCAGACACTTAATAATAGTTTCAGAGCTGCCTTTCCATACATTGTTACCACTGAGCTTTCAAAGACAGGTTTTTAGCAACTTGTCAGAAGTAGAGGGCACAGGAGTTTATCAGGTGCAAGGCTTCTTCAGAAAGTCAGGTCTCATGAATACCACTCAGACCCTCTGGGGAGCTGGCAGCAAAGCTATTGCTCCAGGTCTCACAGCATGAAAGAACCATATCTGAAGAAGTGTGCATGCACACAAAAGCTCATACCTATGACAAACTTAGTTGGTCTCTAAGGTGCTACTGGAAGGAATTTTTTGTTTCGCCTACGTCAGACCAACACGGCTACCTACCTGTAACCACATCAACAGCATTATGCTTCAGCGTTTGCAATTAATACCTGTAAATCCACTTCCACCATGGCAATAACACTGGCTCATAAAAATGGAATCCTCGAAAGTAATTCAACTGGGCCACTGACTTCAGTGAAGGAATCTTGCTTTGTCTGTTCTGTTGTTTGGCCTGCAAATGTAATCAACATTTAGTCTATAACTCCTTTAATTTTTCTTCTCTCAAGACTCTCAGGCAGATAAGTAGCTTTGCTGATAGCCTGACTGGAGGGCAGGGCAATGGATTCATCACCCCCGACCAATATCAGCATACTGGCTCAGCCACAAACTTTAACTTTATATCTGACATTTACAGGAGTTGATAAAATTTGAAAAGCGGTGCCTGTATATCGTAAGAGAATCCAGTAATACATATTTCAGTTTTTGAAACATAAAATCTAGCATACTGCTGTGTTAAATTCTCATATCAACTGTATAGACGGTTTTTGAAAATATTATATTCACCTTTCTATTCACCCAGGCCATTTAAATAACTTAGGTTTTACACTCTGGGACTCTTGGATTTAAATTGAGTTTTTAATTGTGTTTCTGGTTTTTAATTAATTGGATATCTTTTTTTTTTTTGCTTTATTCTGCATATTTTATTTTTCCTTTGTGAGCTAATCAGAAAACTCCTGTTAAATGAGGATGGGGAGTTATATAAATCTATATAAATAGAATATTATATTGATTTTCCCCCAACTGAAAAAATACTTTGACACAGGACAGAGTAAAAAAAGGGGGGGAGGGGGAGCAACCAACTGACTATTTGACACTCATACCTCTCAGACCTGATACTAATGGATGGTCCCACTTCAACATGTTTCTATTCCCCAGGCAATAGGAATAAAATGTCATTTATTGGACAGTAGGACACTGTGTTGTATTTCTGTAATATGCTCAGCCAGCTTTGACCTAGAACAACTTGTCACTAATTCAAGTCATTATTCCTAGCAACAAAAGAGACCCTTGGAAGTTTGATTAAACAAATGTAATAATGAAAAGTACATAGAGCCCAGCCACTGTATGAGAATAGCAATTTAATAATCTCCAAGATTGTTGTTACAAGACTTGCGTATTCATGGCATGGAAATCTTTAAACTGGAGTCAAAACATCCTGAAAAGTGACAAGCTATATGGATATAAAATACAGTGGCATGACAATATTATTCCTCAGAGCCTTTTGTGTGCTTTACAAAAGTGGAAGGTTTCTGAGAGATTATCTCCAGTAATTAGAAGTTCCTGGTTGTGTTTACATGGTTAGCAAGTGTAAAATATGATGACCTGCTGAGGATTTGCAAACTGCTAAGTTATAATGATGGATCGTGGGGAGAGGACATGTAAGATTTCTCAGACTTCTGCTGGGAATGCTTCAAAAGTATAGCATGTTGTTTTCCCTGGGGTTTATAACACCTCTTCTGACTTAATCGGCTTGCCCCTCCTTTTTCCTTTTCAGCTCTCCAGGAGAATTTCTTTTCCTTTGGAAAATCTCATGATTTTCCCAGTGTTAGAGCAGTTAAGGGAATAAACATCTTCCCCCAACTGGAACTATTAGCTTAGAAGAAATGTGCCTTCTAATAATACCAAACCATGGTATCTCTCTAAGTACCTTTAATTTAATAGTTCTGATAATCATTTTATGGGTGGGTTGTTGTTTTTTTTTAACGCTATCACATAAAAGAAAGAAAGAAAACTGGAGATCCCTAGAGTAGGGGCATCACTACAAACCAAACTGCAATTTATTTAAAATTATTGAGAATAAATTATAAGAAGTCTAGCAAAGCCTCTTTTTTTGCATTTAATTTACATTCTCATGGCACTTGAGCAAATTATTCTTCTTTCCTGTGATGGGATAATGTATGCAAGCCATGTTCACTTACTTTATGCAGTAACATTTGAACAGAGTTATCACTGTATGTTTGCTCTCAGAGAAATAAAGCAGAGAAATGAGTAATGCTTCTTTACCTCCAGTCTCTGCTCCACAACGAATAATACCCAGGGGCATCGTTTGAAATGGGAGGTGGGAGTAGCTTTGCACATCCTCTCATTGACAAAAGAATGAAATGGGGAGAAGAGGTGAAAATGATTCAGGCCCAACTGTTTACAAATGTAGGCCACAACTAACGATCAGGCTTGATTGTTGCATACAAATAAGGTAGCTACTTGTACACCATCCCACTCCCCCAAAAAGGAACTAAGGAGAACATGAGAAATTTTCTAATCTATTTGTAAAGTTGTAACTATATAAATAATAATAGTCACTTAAACTCAAACACATTATTTCACCATAGTCGGTATGACTGTGGCCAGGTAACATGTACGCCTACTCAGTTTGCTCCTGAGGTACTAGCTGTTGACTCAAAGGTCCCTGGCCTTCTTGGCATATGCTGGGGAGTAGCCATGGTTTTTTACACATATGATTCCCCCTGAGAACATTACAGAACACCATCAAGTCCCATCACTCCCAGGGTGACTTTCTTGACTCTACTCAAAACATGCAGAAAGAAGTGCCACGTGTTAGAAACTTCACGCTGTGAGTGACTGGATGACCGAGGCAGCGCTGCAGCCTTTGGACACCTCCTAAGTATGTTAGTCATTAAGGTAAAGGTAAAGGCGCCCCTGACCATCAGGTCCAGTCGTGTCCGACTCTGGGGTTGCGGCGCTCATCTCGCTCTATAGGCCGAGGGAGTCGGCGTTTGTTCGCAGACAGCTTCCGGGTCATGTGGCCAGCATGACAAAGCTGCTTCTGGCAAACCAGAGCAGCACACGGAAACGCCGTTTACCTTCCCGCCGGAGCGGTCCCTATTTATCTACTTGCACTTTGATGTGCTTTCGAACTGCTAGGTGGGCAGGAGCTGGGACCGAGCAACGGGAGCTCACCCCGTTGCAGGGATTTGAACCGCCGACCTTCTGATCAGCAAGCCCTAGACTCTGTGGTTTAACCCACAGCGCCACATAAACCACTAACGTCAATGAATTACAATAGGTGACAGGACCTTTGAAGGAAGAGATACAGTATGCAAAATGTCAGTCCTAGGTGGAATCTACACACATAGATAAAAAAATGCTGCAGAAATGCTTTTTCCAAAAACATTTTGAAAAATACATTGAATTTGTCATAGCTCAGTGTTGCCATCTAGTGTCACATTTGTATATTGCGCTTTACAACACACTTAAAACATTTTATTTGCAGCTGTATAGTCCCTTGACCCCTGGTTAAAGAGAAAGGCATATTCTCCCGATTACTAACAAGCAACTGTAACTCACTGGCTAAGTTGTTCCCTTCTAAACTCCTAGTTATCCTCTTAAATTTGGTTTATCCCAGTTTCTCATTGTTTTTATCTTAAGTAATTTTCTACATTTTCATCTCAGTTTCCTTTTTTTTAAAGGAAAAATAATTCAGGATTTTGGTGTGATATTTTCCTAAAACACAGATTCTTGTATGCAATTTCCCCTAATATAAAGATTTTTTGGTATATTTTCCCACTAACATATTCCTTTGGATGGATTTTGATCCAACCTATGCGTCTATGCCAGGCATCCCCAAACTGCGGCCCTCCAGATGTTTTGGACTACAATCCCCACCATCCGTTAGCTAGGGATCATGGGAGTTGTAGGCCAAAACATCTGGAGGGCCGCAGTTTGGGGATGCCTGATCTATGCTCACCCCATTTAGCTAGAGGCCTGTATTTGGAGAAGTGCAAATGTTGAAGGCTAATTGTGTTTTGCTTCACATATTGTTTCAGAAAATGCCAATTAGGTAGCTTCACCTTTAAATGCAAACTGAATGGAATTTCTCCATCACTAGCCCAGCTAGTCATCTGGTGTGGCTTCCTTCACTTCTAGCTCATTAGTTTATCTGCTGTAGATCCTTTTCGTCTTCTAAATCTTTTGGAAAAGAGAATCCACTTTGGAACGGCACGATTGTCCACCAGCAGGTTGCTTGTTTGAACCTTCAGAATAGGAACAAATGGACAAAGGTCTGCTTGAGGCACACCCAGTTTGGTTTTGCACCATAAATGAACAAATAGAGGGCAGATCTTTTCTCTCTCCAGTTTGCTAGAACAGCAACAGTTTATGGAAACATGGGTACCTGTTCACCCATGGATAGCAGAATGAGTGAAAAAAGGCCACCTTAACAATGAAGGATGCATGCTGGGCACCTCTGAAACAAGTTAGCAGATCTTTTGACCTGGGAGTCCTGTAAATATATAATTTGACTTAAATTGCCATGTAAAAGTCATGGATGAAGACCAATGGTCAAAATTCCTTCAGTTTATATATGATATAATACAGGCATCCCCAAACTTCGGCCCTCCAGATGTTTTGGACTACAATTCCCATCTTCCCCGACCATGGTCCTGTTAGCTAGGGATCATGGGAGTTGCAGGCCAAAACATCTGGAGGGCCGCAGTTTGGGGATGCCTGATATAATATCTATACTTTAGATGTTGATAGTACTGTACATGGTATGCAGCCATTCTTTTTGTCAATAGGAAATGTGTATGTATAAATATATTAGCAATGTAGTGTGGTTTATTGTTGATTCTAAATCTGACATTTTGTCTATCGCCTGCCCTGCGACACACAGATACAATTCTTTCTTTCTTTCTTTCTTTCTTTCTTTCTTTCTTTCTTTCTTTCTTTCTTTCTCTCTCTCTCTCTCTCTCTCTCTCTCTCTCTCTCTCTCTCTCTCTCTCTCTTTCTTCTGTGACTGTATTTATATATCAGAATAAGAAAGTGCTTTAACATTTTACAGATAGCACCAGCCACTTATTTGTGCTAATTATTATTCATGCATTTAGCACCCATTAGTCTGCACTTTTTTCATATAAAAAAGGAGGGGGAAGGGAAATCAATCAGCATTCCAATCTTGCTTTCTTAGCAGAATGTCATTATTGTGGTTTTCAAAATCTGGCAAAAAGCCTAAGAAGAGACCCTTTTTGCCACTCGGACTGTCTAATCCAGACATCATTATTGATCAAACTGACATACACCTGCCAAAGTTGGTTGAAACCATGTTCCATGAAAGACAGGGATCTGGAGCTGTCTGTTTTTCCTTCAAAATCCTCATCAGCAAAAATAACGGGGAAACCAGTATATGCAATCACATGGAGAAATACAGAAAAAAGAATACAAGCAATGCTATAACCGATATGGCTCAGGAATACCATTGAATGTTAACTCATGAGAAAACTGGAAAATGAATTTTTAAAAATGATATAGATTATTTTAAATTTCAGTACTAGTGAGCTAATTCATTAGCACAATCACTTACTGCCCACTAACTGAGAATATATTCATATGAAATAAATACCTTTAAAACGCAGTATTATAAGCCGGGGTGGGGAGAAGAGATACAGAACACCTAAGTGCTAAACTAGATGTCACGTTGAATATATGACTGCCACTTGGTGTGTTCACATTTTACATTCAACGTGTGTACAATCTGTGAACCTGTGTATACAAATAGGTGAGCTGAATGCTCACACAGTTATTCACATGCAATTTTCAGTGAGCAGAGTCTGTGTATACAGGAGTTCAGTGTTTCTCAACCAGTGTGCCTCCAGATGTTTTGGGACTACAACTCCCATCATCCCTAGCTAGCAAGACCAGTGGTCAGGAATGATGGGAGTTGTAGTCCCAAAACATCTGGAGGCACACTGGTTGAGAAACACTGCAGTAGTTAAGCTGCACAAATCAACAAGTGCACACTCTTTTACACAAACACTTGTACATGTGTAAGGACAGCTTGTGCCTGTGTTCAGTGTAATGCAACCACAGAAAGCCATACTTCTGTGATCAGCTCTTCCTCCATTCTAGAAGAACAGTACATAGAATCATAGAGTTGGAAGAGACCACAAGGGCCATCCAGTCCAACCCCCTGCCAAGCAGGAAACACCATCAAAGCATTCTTGACATATGCCTGTCAAGCCTCTGCTTAAAGACCTCCAAAGAAAGAGACTCCACCACACTCCTTGGCAGCAAGTTCCACTGCCAAACAGCTCTGTCAGGAAGTTCTTCCTAATGTTTAGGTGGAATCTTCTTTCTTTCTTGTCATGATACCTTTTGTCATGATTCAGCAGGGGATATAAAAAAGTTTTTTTAAAAAAAATGAAAAAGCTGCCACCTCATCTGTAAAATCATGCCACCCCTCAAAATCATGTCATTCCACTGCAGTGGTGGAAAGCTTAAAAATCACCCTTAATGCCTCTTCTCTCAGGCTGTTGGCTAATTCAACAATCTATGGCCTTTTAAACAGGGTGGATGGGTTGTATTTGTTTGTTATTATGGTGTGCATTTTTGTGTTTTTATATTGTAAACCGCCCAGTGTTCCTCGGGTAAAGAGTGGTATAGAAATGTAATTAATGATAATAATTTGAGAGAACCACCGATTTTGTGGATTTTGGTTCGAACCATATTACAAAACGTAGCCTGCTGTATTTTCCTTTCTAGAGTGGTGATGTGGTTAGAGTGTCAGACTAGAACCTGGGCAACCCAGGGTCCAAATTCTCACCCAGCCATGAAGCTTACTTGGTGACCTTGGTGCAGTAACTGTCTCACAGGCTTGTTGTGACAATAAAGTTTGGAGGAGAACAAACTATGCTATCTTGAGCTCCTTGAAGGAACTGTGGTAAGTGTGTGGATGTGTTTGTACACACACACACACACACACACAAAACTGATCAAATAATTCTGTCTTGGGACTTAAAACAACTTGGGGAAGTGCAGAGTGCAAAGCAATATTGTAATTCAACAGTTTGCTTAGACCAAAAAAATAAAAATAAAAAATTCAGGCTTGGTGGAAGAACACAGTTCCATTAATGTCAATGATGATAAATGACGTTTATTATTATTGGCATGGGAAAAAAATTAAAGCTCACTGAATAAATCTTTTAGTGGTACTCCTTTTTCTCCATGCCTCATTCACTCCATTCATTTCCTCTTCCTCTCGTTGCATCTTGTTTTATTCTCGACATTTGCCCCAATCCAGTGATTTCTTATGGGCAGCGGAGTTCTGATACACATAACAAAGATATTTAGCCTGCAAAGGCTTCGGCATTAATTTGAACAGAGGAATCACGCGGACATGTGCACTCCTTTGCATGCACAAAACTTGTTTTCTTTGCTTGCCTGGAATGCATCCTTAGATTCTGATCATGCTTCTTGCTTGCTAGAGTCTAGAGGGTATAGAGGGTGAGCTTGTGTAGAAGCTAGCTTGCTGTACAAAGGTAAAATTTACATTTTTGCCCCTGAGCACACCACCACCACTAGCATGTAGATCTCAGAAGGTTGTTCAGAAAGGAACACAGCCCTCAGGATGAAAAAAGTTCTCCACCCCTGCTATAGGAGTAGATCAGGTTTCCTGTTAGAGATGGTTGCTCTCCAACTCATGCAGAATGATGAGAGCACACTCATAAGCATGCTCACTTGTATATCCTTCTTGCTCACAACACTTGAACAGGGCTTTCATTCATGTATACCAGTTGGTGTCACACTTGACCAGGACTGCATACAGATGTACCCTGCTCTTAAATGACACATGTGCAGTCTGAATGCTGATTGCTTCTTCCTCTTCCCATTGTTTCAGTAAGACTGGCACCTCTGTTGTCATCTATATCTATAAAAATGTAAAAGGGGCATGTTGGTTGGTCTCCACCTCTCACCAAAACCACTTGACCAATGCCAATGAAATTTGGACACAACATCACATGCAAATAACCGAGTGTCCACATACCATTTGCGTACACAGATGACACCCCAGCGCAAGGTAAAACCCCGTTTTGTGGACCTCAAAACTCAGACAGCAGACACTGCCGGGCATGCTGGGAAATAGAACCCAGAAGCTGCGTCTCCAAGGGCGGGACAGAGTGCATCCTGGGAAACAGAAGGCCAAACCTGCGTCTCAGCAACCAATATGCTATATGATTCAGCTCAGTACATAACACCATAACTGCCAGAACGGCCATTCCTCCACAAAGGGCCACGCCAGGATCCTGCCCCTAGCCACCCACGTCCCAAAACACCTCAGCTCAGGTTTGCAGGGAACGGAACTGGAAAACCACAGCAATGTGTGGCAGGGCCAGCTAGTTGCTTATAAAGGGGTGCTTATCTGATCAAATGTTTGTTTGGCACTAGATAATCATTGTCGTTTTTCCCTCTACATATTTATAATCAGCCCTGACAGGGGAAGGCAGCTTCATGACGGACACAAGAGCCAGCCAATCCATGCTGTGTGCAAATCTCTCCCCTGGAGAGAAGGCTGTGCAGCTGCCCAGTACATGGCAAATGTGCTTCTGCAGGGCCTCAGCACCACAGCTGGCTCGCTGCTAAATCTGTCTGTATCTTTACACACAAAGAGATACAGGAACAGATAAAGGCTGCCTTGGTTCCTATAGTCTGGGACACAGCAGGAGAGAGGAATCTGATTTTGTCTTCTCCTTCCCACCCCCCACCCCATTGCTGTTCTTGATCCCTATGTAGGAATGGTTGGTGTTTACTGCTATAGGGGAAGGCAAGACTTTAAATCTGGCTGCTCTGTAACACTGAGGGGGAAATCTGCCCTCTGACTCTGACCATGGAGCCCAGCCAGGGATTTAATAATGGGGTGCTACTAAATCACAGATCTTTGCAATACACAAGGCTCCCATCATAAAGGTAGTAGTTTAATATGCAGGGCTTCCTTCCTGAATCTTTCACACAATGCTGTTTTACATGAATAATAATAATAATATCATTATCACTACAGCTCAATTCACCAGGCTGGGAGGGTGAACAAACAAAAAAGTAAGATGACCCTTATGAATGCAATATCTAAGCATGAACAGATTAAACAACCCCCACCAGCCAGTCATTAAATCAAATAAGAGCATTTGTTGTAGTTTTAAAGCTCAGATTTACACCCAGGCAAATTTTGTAAAGAGGCTGGTAATACAGTGACGTCCAATGGCCACTGGCCTTTAGAAAGCTGACAGTTGCTGTAAAATAGTCATTAAACAACCTCTAGAAGAGACTCATCAGCAGATGCCCTCAGGTGAAGGAGAGAGAAAGCTGAGAGAATGAAGGAGAATCTAATATTTTAGCATGACTGAATTAAACAGAGCATATTATGTTGATTTCCAGAGTCAGCCCAGTAATTTAATTTTCATAGTGATTCCTTTGATTGTAACAACCATTTTATGAAACATATATATATATATATATATATATATATATATATATATATATAATGTAGCATAAATTTCCATTCCATTTTATTTTATTTTTAAAATCAATGTTTACAAATTTGCTGACCATTAGTTCTGCAAATGACACATAGAACAAGGTTTTGTGTCCATTTAAAAAAACCCCAAACAAAACCAATGCATAGTAATCCTGCGACTCTTAGGCTGTATCTGACAACAGCTGACAATGAAGTTGTAAAATGTGAACTATGTGCATATAAGAATATCATCCCAAAACACTTCTCACAATAAAATGTTCATGCATTTGTTCTTTGTGAGAAAAGTGTGTGTGTGTGTGTGAGAGAGAGAGAGAGAGAGGGAAAGAGGGAAAGATAATATGTTTCTGTTATCCCTTCATGCTTCCTTGTAAAACCCAAGAACAAAATAACAAAACGTTCTTTTCTGACCGCTTAAAAAGCAGGCCTGTAAGTAACAGAGAACTCTTCTGAGTTGCTGATGTTGGAGATCACTGCTGAGAACTACCAACATCAAGGGAATCTTCAAAAGGATCTTCAGCACTGCCAAAAAGAAGAAAAGGTGAAAGATACGGAATTCCAAAGGGTTTCAGAGTTGTCTTCAGAAGCCAAGAGCATCCATTAGAACTCAATCCCAGCAGTGTAGTTCAGCCTTTGTGACCCACTCACTGAGGTAACGTTCAAGTGGGTCAGCAGTTATGAATGTCCCAAACTGAACAGGAATTAATTTACCTTTTTTCCCAGTCCAAAGGTGGGTGGGACTTAAGCTCTTAAACATACCTGGCCAATGATCCTTTTTACATCACAAAGGGTGAGAAATATTCCTGGCTTTTGCAAGAAAGTGAGAAGGGGCAACAGAAACATACCGGTAATATATTTCTCTCTCACACACTCTGTTGCGCCAGAGATGGGGTACCTATGACTCTTCAGGTTGTTGGGACTCGTGACTCCTATCAAAACTGGTCTGCATGGTCAGTGGTCAAGGACTATGAGAGTATGGAATGCAACAACATCTGAAGGTCCACAGGCCCCATCTTCATATTTGGCAAATTCTCCATACAGAGACCAAAACATGTGGAGGCCCACTTCCTGAGATCCTCCTCTTCTCTGAGAGAGAATTGTGGGAATCAGACCTCCCCATGTGTACAACACTCATTTCCTCTCAGCTGCATGGGAAAGGGGTATGTGTGCCCTTACTCCTGCATGCAAAGCTCCAATCCCACTTACCTAAATGTCAATTAAATTTGATGGGGTGTATATAGGATTGTGGGACCCAGGTGGCGCTGTGGGCTAAACCACTGAGCCTAGGGCTTGCTGATCAGAAGGTCGGCAGTTCAAATCCCTGTGACGGGGTGAGCTCCCGTTGCTTGGTCCCAGCTCCTGCCAACCTAGCAGTTCAAAAGCACATCAAAATGCAAGTAGATAAATAGGAACCGCTATAGCGGGAAGGTAAACGGCGTTTCCGTGCGCTGCTCTGGTTTGCCAGAAGCGGCTTTGTCATGCTGGCCACATGACCTGGAAGCTATACGCTGGCTCCCTCGGCCAATAATGCGAGATGAGCCCGCAACCCCAGAGTCGGTCACGACTGGACCTAATGGTCAGGGGTCCCTTTACCTTTACCTTTATATAGGATTGCACTGTTAGTGGAGGTAGGATGACAAATGTTTAACCATTTTCATTCATCTGTTTTCAAGGCTGGGTTATGTGAACATAAAGGGGAGTGTATAGAGACAATGTGCACAGGAGCTGAAACCAAGAGGCATTGATTTTGTGAGGCCAGCACATTAGACCGCCTTCCAAGGGAAGTGACAAGCCCCAAACAAGAATGTGGATTGAAACAGGCCACAACTTTATTGAATACAGTAAAGTAAGCAGGGTTGGTATAGCACTGGGGTAGGAATCTGTTTGCCCAATAAATCTTCTGATATGAAGTTTGATACACCATCCCAGCATGCCTACTGGGGAATCCCAAAGGGGTTAACCAGTGCAAAGGAGCCAGCACATTGTAGGCCAATGAAACTGGAATCCTACTGACAACCTGAGGTGAGGCAACACTCATTCTGAGCTTGGAATGAGAGCAGGTACACCTCAAGATGCTGTAGAGAGTCTCCCCTTATTATTTGAGCTTGCCCGGTGTAATTTCTGTCCAGTTTGTGACAATTAAATTTGGTTAAATGCCTAACAATAACTTGCCCTCACTGAGAAAAGGGGGAAAACTTCTCAACCAAGGGCCAATTGTGAAAGAGAGTAAAAATCCTTTTCAGCCCTGAAAACCGGTAGCCACTTAATGTCTCAGTGGAAGACTCCCAAACCGAGAGATGGAAGGAGAAATGGGGAATCGAGCCATCAGGAACAGAGTCTGGGCTTGTGGCACCCCTCCTAGATCTGGTGTGTCTACATGAGAAGTTGAGGTCCCAAAAAGATCTTGAGAAGGATCCATCCCCTTCTTGGTCATGTTAGCCGCCGTCCCACCCTACAAGTCAGTCTGAGTCATGGATTGCCATAACCAAGCCATAGGTATTTAATTTATTTATTTAGAGGAGTTTTAATCGGTCATTCAGTAAAACTATCAGAGCACCATACGAGGAGATCTTTTATTTTTTTATAGAAAATCAAGATAAAATCCCAAGCAAATTAAACACTCACAAATTTAGCATAGAAATTCAGCAAGAATGTATAAATCTATAATTCACAGTGTATGATAGAAGCCTGGGTGTATAAAAACATTTTCAACTAGCAATGGAATGACATTACAGCTGGCATCAGTTGAGTGCCCGTGGGTTTGGCAGCTTTCTGTAAGCAGGATGTTAGAAATGAAGAAAACTAGACTAGCAACAAGGCCAGATATTTTACCAGAGTCATCCTCCTCCTCACCAATTATCCTTCACCCTAAACTCCTGGGGCAGGTTACAAACAATTACAAACTGAAGATAAACCTGGTACCCTCCAGATGTGTTGATTTACAAACTTCCATCAGCCCCAGTTGTGCAGGCTGGGCTTCATGCAACTTGTAGTCCAAAACCTCTTCTGGGCAGCAGGTTGGGGAAAGCTGCCTAAAGTGGTGATTACCTTAAGTCCCATTGATTTCAATGAGCCTTAAAATTCAACTAGCATACTCTGGGTCAAATTACTTGTCTAGAGAAAACTCAAACAGCATTTACATAAAGTTTTTTTCCACCTGGCAAACTTGGGTACATCCTCTAATTACACCAAACACATTAACCCTTTATCTTCCATTTTAATTAGTGGTTTTAATTAGTAAACCAAATTGATTTCCCCATAAGTAAATTAGAAAATTCACACTGCAGTCTATAAAGCTGTTACACTTTTGCAAATGAGAGCAAGGTAAATGTTGTGAAAGGCATTTAAAAGTGGGGAGTACATTCAAAATGACAGATGACATAGATGAGCTCCCTTTTCAAAAGGGAAAACTCTGACCACACATTTTCTAAGTTTTATCACAAGTAATGCATGGAGTGGAAGCAGGTTTCTTCTTTGCATAAAGTAGTGTTTCCTGCTCAGCTAAGATTCTCGTCTTATAGAACCTTTTTATAAGGTTCACATTTTCAATTACATTTTCTTTTTATAAATACCATAGCTCTGAAAGTTAGATTTCTTCTGTTGAACTTTTTAGTCTTGCGTATCAAAAACATCTCTGTAAATTAAAGATAAAAAAGCATTTTTCAGCAGAATGAAAACAGCAAATAATGCTAAATACAGTCCTACAAAGTGCAGCAAACCACTATGTTGATATAATTTGAGACTGCTGTCATCAGTTAGCAATAGTAATTGAAAATGAAGCTCCCATGCTTTGTTCTTAGGCTAGAGTCTGCTGCACAGTTGCACATACTTCAATTCCAGTGAAATTGGTGCACTGGATTACAACCAAACATGCCTGTTCGACTAAAATCAACACAAGGCTGCCATCTGTTTGTTTGAATGAATGAATGAATGAATGAATGAATGAATATTTGCGTCAGCCATCGGCCATAGCAATAAAACAACAATATGATATACAAATAATAGAAACAAAATGTCAATTATATAAAATACATTTTAGGGTTTTGAATCAATCTGTTTCATTGGGAGTCAGCCCATTGAACTCACTGGGACTTACAGCTGAGTAGATCAGATTGTGCTGCTAATGTATAATGTTTTGGATGCCAACTTTACATCCTGCCCACATCCTTCCTTCTCATGATTAATAAAATGAGAAAATCCTGCTGCCGGAAAGGTAGCTGGTGTGCTTGTGTTCAGCTATGAGCTTTCTCTGAAATTTGCTGGTTGCATATAATCATTATATTATATAATGTGTATGTGTGTCCATACAACACACACAAACAAACACACACAAACAAACACACACACACACACACATCTGCTGGCCTCAGAATTTCCTTGTGGCGTTGTTTTTGATCGAAAACTTTGTGGATGTTTGTGATACTGCTGAGAGCCTATTGGCAGATGAGCATCTCTTGCTGTAGTCTCCATCATTATTTGCCTGTCTTGTCTATTAACGAGCACTATCATCCCATCGTAGGATGACAGCTGCAACACGTACTCAGGCGCAATAAACAGCTAAATGAGGCGCACAGCAATTTCACTTGTCACCAGAGCCCTCGGCACGACTGGCTGCGCAGCTTGATGCATAAATTCATGAGGCTGTTGCATATGATGGAGTATGCCTGGCTGAAAGAGGTGATGGATAGCAGGGCAGCTAAAAATGGCCATCACCTTGACTGTGTCAGGACATTTTTTAAAACTACCCCATCAGCTTTCCTGCATTCTTACTTGTACACTATCCTCAAGCTAAATGCTTCCTTGGGGACTGATCAGTGACTTTCCCTTAAAATATAAGATTTTTTTTAAAAAAGAAGAAGTCCAGAGTCAAGTTTCTTCTGTTCAAAAGCTGAGTACACAATAAGACTTATCACAAAATGTTTATTTACTTTTCTTCAAAGGAAATCAAGCACAAAGCAGAGCCAATAGGCTGCTGGACAATCAGAATGGAATGTTCCCCTAATTTGGAGGAAGGGGGTATTGAATCCAATCGAGAAAACGATTAGCATTTTTTTTAACTTAAAAAAAAACCACACCAAAACCCTGCAACATAAAGAGCACAAGATTTAAAGCAAACTGAAGGAAGATTCAAAGCATGAACCATTGCTAAACTGCATTTGAAATTGTGAAGTTCTCTGATGTGATGATACCAGAAGCTGATCTTACACTGCTTTAAGGGATGTTCAAGCACTGGTTTTTTAAAAAAACTTGGAGGGTTTTATTATTTGCCCTGTGGATTTAGATTTTTTAAAAAATGTTATTTAAATCTAATACACAATTGCTAGTTACCCACACATCACAGGTAAACATTTCAAATTTTTTATTATTATTTGCCCTGTGTATTTATATTTTTTCCCTTTTTTTCTTTTTAAAAAAATGTTATTTAAATCTAATACACAATTGGGTATGCTAGTTACCCACACATCACAGGTAAACAATTCAAAATAATTCATCATAGGATACTGATATTTGTGGTTTTATTTTGCTAACTCTTCTCATGATGTGTAATATAAAATAAACCAGAAGGAAAAACACTATAAGCTAGAAGAAAAAGCAATATTCAGAAACATGTTAAACTTGAATAGCCCCCTGATATCTTGGTTACAGCCTGAGATATCAAGATCTCAACCCAGAAATTGTAATATTCCTTGTATCATCAGCTTCTGCCATAAGGTTTTAGACTATAGGCATTCACTTCAGTAGGAGGGTTCATAACTCTTCTATGCATTAGTCCAACCAGGGTTCCCTCACAACGAGGAGCTCTATGTGTATACATCAGTGTGTGCTTACAGCCCCTCCATATGCCAGCAGAACATGCAGACAGTACGGGTGCAAACACTGAATGCATCGAAAGTGGTGGCCAGGGCTACGTTCACACACATTCTTTCAACAGAGTCATCTGAACACCACACATCTCCTACTCAAAACTACCACATCAGCTTAATCTAAGATGAAAACTGCTGGGCGTGGCAGCCAAATAGTTTACAAGCAACAAGTTATTGTAAATATCCTAAACACCTGATTTCCCTCATTCTTGATTTTTTTTTGCAATTAATGTGCACTGTTTATTATGTAAATAGAAGCTGTGGAGGTGCTTGAATGAACAGCCTCAAGGCTAAGGGAGGTGGGTTGCTCAGAATAGTATAAAATACAACATCCTTGTAACTTCAGATTCTGAACTGACTTGGATTAATGGCTAGTTTCAGGAGGCAGCAAAGCTGGGCTTTTGGGGGGGGGAATCACACTCCCCAATACCAATAGTGCTGCCATAATAACTTTTCATGACACATCCAATATGGTCAGAGGCTGGGGAGATTGGCTGGCTTAGTACATCCTGGTGGTTACTCTGTGACTCTCTAGATGTGGTAGACTCCAGCCCAGCCATCTTACCCAGTGGTCAGAAATGGTGGGATTTGTGGCCCAACCATCCAGGGGCCCTGTGTTAGCTACCCTTACTTTACACATTCCCTCTTTTCCAGCTGAAAGGGGCTATTTGGCTGAGAGCTACCAAAAATCCTGGCGTCAACAGGACACGTAGATGTCATATCACAATCTGGGCCACACTTCCCCAACCTGGTGCCATCCAGATGTTTTTGATTACAATTCCCATCAAGCACAGCGAGTGAAACATCTGGAGGGCACCAGGATGGGAAAGGCTATCCTTAGTAAATGAAGAGAAATTAGGTCCATGAGATAATCTGATTAGATGATAAAGCTACTAATAAGAACCACTCGGTAATGAGAGATCTAGATGGTCTCTGTTAACAAATATGTCTACTTGCTATTTATTTTAAAATATATATTTTTGGGGGGGGCAGTATTAGGTTTCATCTATATTAACCTATTACTTGCTTGGCATCCAAAATGAAAGCAGAAATTCTGTTTTTACAGATGCAGTGTTTGCTGTCCCGGGGAAATGCTTTATGCACCCTCCATCTATGTTACTGGAAGTCACCTAAGGAAGACAAATATAAAGGCAACAAAATCAATGAGGCAGTTTCCTGCAAAGCTTTATGCATTAATCTCTATCACACAGAGAAATATACACCAGTATAAGGGAAGGAAGTCACTTGTTCTCTAATAAAAGAGAAAACCCTTGGTAATAAGCAATTAATAAAGTTGTCGTGATTAGTTATGCAAGTATGAATCAATGTTTACAATAAAAATGATTATGTTCATATTTTTTTGTACCTATCATTCAATCATGCTGTAAAAGAAATCTATTCTTTTTAAGGTTTTCACAATATACACTGCTGATTCTCATAATATTTTTATATAGTGCTTGAAGGAAAGAAATTTTTTATTTTTTGGCAGGGCCATATATGAAAGCAATTTTCTGCTGTAACTTTTGATATTCAGAACATGTCCCCTCCCCTTTCACTCAGCCCCAGTTCGAAGGTCTTTATGCTTACTCTCATTTACTTTTATCAATGAGGGAAAACATGTTTCCATATGTGTTATTGCATTCTATTGATTTGCCAATACCCTTTTTAGGACAATCTGTCTCTACCAAGAGGAGGAGGAGAAAGACCCTTCACTTCGTAACCCTTTATCCCAACCACGAATGCTGTCCAACCAATATACTATTTTCATTATTATTTTACTGATTGTTTTTAGTCTTTTAAGTTTCTGCTCAGATTGATTCTGCCCCCTCATGATGAACAGAAGATCTAGTACTTTTGATGCGACTAGTCACACAGAACAGCTATAATTCAAGGCATTCTAGAATGTTATCAAAACCTTTCATGGAACTTTATGCTGCAAAGTTACGTGTGCTTACATTCCCACCATAATAAACAATTTCAGGGCACAGAACAATTGTGAAGTCTTACTGTGCTAAAGCACGATGATTAAGAAATGGTAGATCTTTGCTGATACTGGCTGTGCATCAAATATATATATATATTTTAAAAAATGTCCTTGCTCTGTGTCCTAAACCAACACTTGAGTTCCTCCAGCCCCCACCAAGAGATTTGAAGATCAAACCTAGGGGCCAAACTCTACTCTCAGTTACATGTTCACCTGTGTAAATTGACAGCAGCATTTGCCCTTGGGACTTTAAACTTGATCTGATATTTGATGGGCAGTCACTACATCCATCTGAACACCAGAGTGATGTGCTCCTGTCAACCTGTGAATCACAGGAACTGCCACACTTGTTTGGAATGGGGAAATAGCAGCATAGAAATAGCTCTTGAAAGCTACCTTGTGCCTTCTTCCTAGCTTGAATGCACAACTTTAACAAATAATAGAAAGAGTCATGTATCAGTAATAAAGCTGTTGGGCAGCCTGATCCTATTCAGTTATGGAAAGAGGGAACGTGCAAACTATAGGCTTGTGATGCCATATGTAAAGTCAGTTTCTATGCTTAGCTAATAATGACCTATCCCAATTAGCAGGCATCTCCAACAGCATCCTTACTGCAAATGTTCCACCAGGGCCAGTGCATTTTGCTCCCTGAGGCAGAGCAATAAATAGTCCCCACCCTATCAAGTACCCAAAATTTTTGGCACCAGAGGTGCAAGCAGCTCTCACCATTCCAGGTAGTAAAAATACATTTTTTTAAAAATGCTGCCCTTTTCATGACACCCAGAGTCAGCTGCCTGATGCCTTAAGCCACGGGTAGGCAACCTAAGGCCCGTGTGCCGGATGCGGCCCAATCACCTTCTCAATCCGGCCTGCGGATGGTTCAGGAATCAGCATGTTTTTACATGAGTAGAATGTGTCCTTTTTATTTAAAATGCATCTCTGGGTTATTTGTGGGACCTGCCTGGTGTTTTGACATGAATAGAATGTGTGCTTCTATTTAAAATGCATCTCTGGGTTATTTGTGGGGCATAGGAATTTGTTCATTTTCCACCCCCAAAATATAGTCCGGCCCACCACATGGTCTGAGGGAACTGGCCCATGGCTTAAAAAGGTTGCTGACCCCTGCCTTAGTCTCACTCTGCCTAACAGTAGGGCTGTCCCTGAAGGGATCTGAAAAGTATCCTGTCTCTTTGCACTCTTTTCACTTGGCCTTGCTGGGGTAGTGCCATGTTGTGCCAAGGGTAAGGGGCAGGTACAACAGCACTGGCTGTTGCTTCTGTGCTGGTGCACATGGGAGGACGTGTGCCGGGTCATAGCACCAATGGGCAGAAAACAACTATCTCCTCAGAATGAGTCCACAGTTCAATGCTATGAGATATACTAGTGGTGGTGAAGGAGGTTCCATTCAATATAGGCAAGGCCAAGGATGGGGAACCTATAGCTTCCAGAGGTTGTTGGACTACCATTCCCATCACCCCTGTCCATTTTACATGGTGACTGGGGATAATGGGAATTGGAGTCCAACCATATCTGTAGAGCCATAGGTTCTTCTTTCTGATTTGCAGATCAGTTAAGATGGGAATGTTGATAGTGTGTTTCATTCAAGTCGACACCAGACCCTTGTAATTGGGAAGGGGTGGAGAGTGAGCCACCTCCCCGGCAGGTACTTACCCCCAAAGATAAGGTTAAAAGAAATGGGAGGATAATAGAGGCAAACAAAATCTAGAGGTGTACAAGCCCTCCACCTCCCCAAAGGATGTTTCTAATTTTCTCATATGAGGTGGATGTTCTCCAAGAAGAGAAAACAACAGTATAGCAGTCAGCATTAATCAGCGGTGGCTGGTGCTCACTTGGACTAGTGGAATGGAAGGGAGGGCACAGGGCTGTCTCTAGCAGGTCGGGCGCCCTGGCGCTGAGGCGCGGAGATCACTCCGGCACCCCCGCCCTCACAGCGTGCAGCGCGGCTTCGTCGCGCAGCACCCCCCCTGCCGGCCCCGCGCCCTGGTGCCCCGCGCCAATGGACTGCACCTAGAGCCAGGCCTGGGAGGGCAACCAACAGCAGGTGGAGTCAGACCCAGTGACAATCAGAGTCCATCTTCCTCGCTGTTGAGTTTTGCAAAGGAAACATTGAGCAAGAAGCAGCTGGCAGGCACTGGACTGGCTGCAAGAAAGAAGGCAGGTGGGTACTGGACGAGGGCAGATTGAGGTGGGTGTGGCATTGCCCCATTCACTCTAATGGAGCAGCTTCCACGGGTATTAATTATACTGTATAGAGAAGATATTCCGTGAGTAAAACAACAGCAGCATACACACACAATTTAGACCAATAATGCTGGTTTGCTCCCTTTGGAGCAAGCCAGCATTATTATTTCTGGCTTCAGCTAGGAACATCTCCATCCCTTGACGGAATACAAGAAAAAGATAGTTGACTTTGTCCTCTTCCTGTAGACTTCCTGGGCTTCTGACTGGCCTTTGTTGTAAAGAGAATGCAAGATTAGATGGGGCTTTTGTCAGAAAAAGTCTCCATACACTCTCAGAAAAGTGGAATAATAAAGGAATGCAATGCAGATTATATGTTCTAGAAATAAGTATTACTTTTAAGGCAGCAGATAAAGGATTTGAACAGAAACATCATAGAAGTAAGGATGGGAAGTCAAAATGGTAAGAGAATATTGGATTGAAACTGAATTGAATTTGTTAAATTGTATGAAAATCAATAAAATTATAAAAAAGGAAAGAAAAGTGGAATGTCGTAAAGCAGTTGTGGATGGAAAACTGTATTCCTGACATATTTTGGGGTGTTGTTGTTGTTGTTTCTTAACAAAAATCATGCCCCTGCTTACATTATTCTGAAAATGGATCACGTCTTGAAGGATAAGCAAACTTTAGTGCTGGACATTTTCTACTCTCAACGTGAGATCTCCAGTATGTGTCCCCAGAGTGCCAGAACCTGTTTACATTCCTTGCCTGCCTGCAAGAACTGTAATAGAAGAATCCAGAAAAGCCTTGAGCACTCTTCCCATTGAGAGAGACAGGAACAAAGCCTTGCAGGGCTAAGTAGTGGATGGAAAGTAAATAGGTTCATATGCACTGGGAGCACAAGTACCGCAGGCAGAGGAAGCAGACAATGTAAAATAGCTATAGCTAAATGGCACGCGGGTGGGTGGGGGAGGAATCTATTTACTAGCCTTCTTCTAAGTGTTCTGCTGTTCAGTGAAGCAACAAAAGCAAAAGTGAAACATATAAATAGTCAGAGAACCTTCTTCCCTGCAAATTACGCACTTACTTGACCCACAAGAGCAAAGTCGGAATCAAATTTGACTTCATGTGATGAAGATGAAAGCAAGGCAGCTCCTCACCCCAAAATGTAGATAAGGAGAGGAACCACCCAAGGGTTCAGGTTTCTGTGAAGAGTCCTTTTGTCTGAACCATACACTGAGAGACCACACATCCCAGACCCATAAATTTCATTTCCTGCCAAAGTTCACTAATAAAACAGTTACAAAAAGGTGGCCTTACACATGAACATCCTGTTGTGCAACTTTAGCCTTCCATTTCCGAAGTGCTAAACAGCTGTACTCTCCCCATTATTTAATTAAAAATGTAAGTGAGTTCTAGTTTCATTCCAGCTTCTGCATTTCCCATGTGTTGTATCCCAGAGACAAATCTCTCCACTTGCTAATCTCTTTCTTAAACTTTGATAGCTATAAATGAACACAGTAACTTGACTGAGCCTTTACTAAACACCAGAGTTAACACCTAAATGATGGAATGAGTAAATTTATAAATTTAGAGCCGAACTCTGTGTTTTAAAACAAGCCCCAGTATTTGAGAGACCAACCCAAGCTCATAGGAGCCCATTTAACAATTCCTAGCTGTGTCTAGCTAAGATGTTTGTCTGTGAGCTTTCCAGAAAAGCCTATTTCTGATGCACTGCTTCACTGAAAATAACACAATTGCCTTGTAAATAGGATTAGATTCTAATTGGGAACTGTGTTTGTCGGAGAATATTTGAGCCTCCTATTATGTAATGTAAGTGAAGAGTTTTACCACAGAGTTTTACTTCAGAGTTGAGGGAATAGCAGTGAGGGCTACAGTCACTGGAGTCACATTCATTCTTTGTTTTGCTCCGGTTACTCTACACATTAATAGCTGCTGGTAGGGCCTTAGTCTACTAGGGAATGTCTAGAATGGAACAGCCTTGAGAGGCTGTGGTAAGCAGCAATGCAGTGGAAATAATGTTCACCAGCTTAGAAGAAAACAGTTGCTGAACAGAACAGTTGCATTCTGGAACTTCTAAATGTTCAGAAATTACTTTAAGAAAAGCACAGTTTATTTTATTTTATTTATGGTTGTTGCTTTCAGTTTCTTTTAAAAAAACAAGAATGGGGGGTGCTTTGAAGAATGGCAAAGGTGGAGATGTAGAACTGGGTCATCTGAGAGAAAAATCTAAGGGTTTTGTTTTGGTTTCCTATCAGAGAGATGCATAGCATGTTGTACAACTGGGGAGCTGTTCTGATTTTTGCTATCTGACATTTCATATTCGTCACTGCATTGTAGAATACCATCATGTCCTAAAGGCACCTGCCCTCTGAGAATCGACTCTGTTTTGCCTGTGCCATTATTACAGGCCTAGTGTATCTGATACGTGATTGAGGCCTCACTCATAAATAAGATGCACTATAAATTTAAGTCCCTGCCTTGTTTAATCCCCCTTTGCCCACACAGCTAGGAAGCTGAACGGAATTTATTGCCTTGTGTATTCTCTCTGATTTATGCAGTCGTGAAGCTGCTGCATTTCCCTCTGTTTGACATTATTTTACATTTCATAATAAGTTTCTTCATCACATTATGCCAGCCACCTTTGAAAATGTAGTACTTTGTGTCTGTCCTGTTATTTATTTATTTATTTATTTAGATATCTAGGCTGCTCAACCCCGGAGGCTCTTGTGGGGAGGGGGTTGATGGGGATTTGCCAAATTAAAATTTGATAGAAATTACACACTGTTCAAAACATACCTGTCTATACAACATTTCCTGCCCTTTACTGTCTCATCCCATCTACTCTCACTTCCCTTCCTCTCACTAAGAAGAACCCTCTCCCATGGTTCCATCCGAGTTTGGGCCTCCCTGTCAATTGCATACAAACAAAAGGGGGCATAATAATCTTCTCATCGCCACGTTCTAGGCTATCCACAACATTGCTGTTGTTGTTGTTTAGTCGTTTAGTCGTGTCCGACTCTTCGTGACCCCATGGACCAGAGCACGCCAGGCACTCCTGTCTTCCACTGCCTCCCGCAGTTTGGTGAGACTCATGTTCGTAGCTTCAGGAACACTGTCCAACCATCTCGTCCTCTGCCGTCCCCTTCTCCTTGTGCCCTCCATCTTTCCCGACATCAGGGTCTTTTCCAGGGAGTCTTCTCTTCTCATGAGGTGGCCAAAGTATTGTAGCCTCAGCTTCACAATCTGTCCTTCCAGTGAGCACTCGGGGCTGATTTCCTTCAGAATGGATAGGTTTGATCTTCTTGCAGTAAATGGGACTCTCAAGAGTCTCCTCCAGCACCATAATTCAAAAGCATCAATTCTTCAGCAATCAGCCTTCTATATGGTCCAGCTCTCACTTCCATACATCACTACTGGGAAAACCATACCTTTAACTATACGGACCTTTGTTGGCAAGGTGATGTCTCTGCTTTTTAAGATGCTGTCTAGGTTTGTCATTGCTTTTCTCCCAAGAAGCAGGCGTCTTTTAATTTCGTGACTGCTGTCACCATCTGCAGTGATCATGGAGCCCAAGAAAGTAAAATCTCTCACTGCCTCCATTTCTTCCCTTTCTATTTGCCAGGAGGTGATGGGACCAGTGGCCATGATCTTGGTTTTTTTGATGTTGAGCTTCAGACCATATTTTGTGCTCTCCTCTTTCACCCCCATGTCCACAACATTAGAACATTTTTTTAAAAAAAACCTTCTCACCAGTGGTTGAATGTAGGGATGTGTAATGTAGGGGGACCTTTAATAAAACCCACAAACACAGCCCGCTGAGTCCCATAAGTTTTAGGCAAATCATTTCAGAGCATCCGTCCATCTGGCTCACTATAGTCTCCAATGACTAGTAGTGACTCTCCAGGATTTCAGACATCAGCCTCTCCCAGCCCTACCGGGAGATGCTGGGGAATGAACCTGGGACCTGCTCTACCAATGAGCCATAGCCCTTGTCTAAAAGGGTAGTGGGGGAAGTATTGCAAAAAGTATGGGGGCAGACCCCATTAGGATTTCTTCCAACCCACTTTTGCTTATTTTCCAGTCACAGAAGCGAGGCATTTCATGACCCTACATTCTAACTATCCTAATTCTTCCCTGATGTCTGCAAAATCAACAGTTAACTTGTTGCCATATGCAATATTGCCAGTAGTCACCATCAGTGCTAGATTTAGGTGGGACCCAGGTGGCGCTGTGGGTTAAACCACTGAGCCTAGGGCTTGCCGATCAGAAGGTCGGCGGTTCGAATCCCTGTGACGGGGTGAGCTCCCGTTGCTCGGTCCCAGCGCCTGCCAACCTAGCAGTTCGAAAGCACATCAAAGTGCAAGTAGATAAATAGGAACCGCTCCGGCGGGAACGTAAACGGCGTTTCCGTGCGCTGCTCTGGTTCGCCAGAAGCAGCTTTGTCATGCTGGCCACATGACCTGGAAGCTATACGCCGGCTCCCTCGGCCAATAATGCGAGATGAGCGCGCAATACCAGAGTCGGTCACGACTGGACCTAATGGTCAGGGGTCCCTTTACCTTTAAACTAGTTATAGCTTAGGGCCCTTGGGGGCCCCCACAAAATTTAAAGGGGGAAAAAACCTGGATGTACATTTCCAAAATATAAGATAAAAAAACAAATAAAATAAAACTAGCTACATAGAGCAACAGTGTTTTGTGTTTTGTAGGCTCCTATGATGTAAGTAATGTTATTAATATACTTCTTCTTAATTGTATTTCACTATTAATGGACTTCTTAATTGTATTTCAGTTCAACAATTACTTAGATAAAATACATATATTGTTATGTGCAAATGGCTTTAGATACCTATTAGGTGCATAAATTACCATATAGCATATATTCAACACAAAAATAGCGACAATTTGTTGTTGACAAAGGACAGCTGGACATATAAAGGGCCCCATTAACTTCAGTAGCTTAGGGCCTCATCAAACCTAAATCTGGCCCTGGTCACCATCTTGTGTAAAGTATTCCAACTGAAACCATAATAGTGTAGACATTATTACCTATCGCCTTGGTGTGAAATATCTGTGTGCCAACCCAAGGATGCTACCGGTAGTTCTCTTCTTCTATTGTCTTCTCTCCAGTCAGATGAAATCATGTTGCCATTAAATTATGCCATTAAATTATGTTCTTCTGATCCAGGAAAGCAAGTGCCATACCTTTGCAAAACTAAAACAGGAATAGACCTCTGGTGTAATTTATTATAATTTAGAATAGAAAATAATTTTAGTCATCATGGAATCCAAGCAAGCACACGCTAATATGATTGTGTGTGTGTGTGTGTGTGTTTGTGTGTGTGTCAAAGACAGTGGATTGGATCATGGGATCCCCTAAGTGGGATTCCTCTTATGGGACATTCCCACTGGCAAAATGGATGATAATTCTTGCCAATGCTCCCTGCCTTCTACTCCCTGTCCCCAAATTTGCTCTGAAGGGTTGGTGGACGCTCCAGAACACTATGTGAGATGTCACCAGGGCCTGTAGGGAAAAGGAGAATGGAAGCCTCTGCTGGATCAAAGGTTCTTCTCTGAACAGAAGGAGCCCTTTTCTACTCATGGAATGCCAACTCAGGATCAAAGCCACTGAATATAAGTAACCTATTATCCTCAACTCACTCTATTTCCTGGCATCAACAGCTTCAACTTGCTCCTCGCCCTGTGCATTATTACTTTAGCAACATCACAACTTCAGTGGTGATTTATGATTGATAACATCCACCCAATCTTAGGCTCTGATAGAAAAGAAAGTATGGAGGAAGTAGCTAGAAAAATAAAATAAGACATGTGATCAAAAATAAAAATAAAAATCTAAGCAACACATCAGGCCGAAAAAATAAATAAAATTAAAAATCTAATTGAAGGAAGGCACTGATAAATTAACCAAATTAATTAACTAAATTAAAACACAAGTAGCAAGGATTTAAGAAATATGTGGGCACATTGTCCAGTGTTAGATTAGGGAAAGGAAGAGATTTGAGATATTAAAAAAAAGAAAGAATGCAAACTAGTTCTAGTGAAATCAATTAGTGTTTTGCTATAGACATCAAAAGGAAACAGAGTTTACTCTCCATGTGATACACAATTGCCTTTAAGGCGAAATAAACCAGATATGATACCTGATGACTTCTATTGGACCTCAAGAATTTCATGGCCTATCTGAACACATTAGCTCTCTTAGTTCACATGGAAGTCACAACTGACTCATGTGATTCTTCAGAGTTCTCTCAACATTTACACATGGCAGCATATGCCGTCCAGAAGAGTCGGGTGATACAATTAGACACACTGTCCATTAAGAATATCGAAAGTGAAGTCAGCTCTGATTGCATAACACTCTATGGTCAAGCTATAGCTTTTTAAACTACGTCCAACATCCAGAGGCTAAAACCATGTACGACCATATTCTGTTTGCAGATAAAAACCTACAACTTCATTTCTGAATGACTAAAATAAATTTCATGATTCCCCACACACACACCTTATTTTTGTTTGTGCTACAGAAATTATCCTTTTATCTTTCAAATCCTATGCAATCATTTCCATTAATGCAATGATAGCTCCTGGAGAGTACAGAGATCATCAATCACAGAGTCCCCTACTGTTCCTCTCAACCAGCATACTGCTCATATACCCCAGCAACTGTCCGCTTTTTAAAACTCTCTTTCAGTCCAAGGAGCCAGTGTATGTGTGTGTGTGTGTGCATACATACGGTGTGATAAGTTAGTCTGACAGACTTTCAAATGCCAAACCCTCTTAAAATATATTTGAATATTGTTTCAGGAACTGGAAAACACCTTATAATTATAATTTAAAAGGAAACAGAATCACAGTGAGAAAAAAAAGAAATATTCAGCAATAATATACAAAACAGATTCTTTCAACTTTCACAGATGAATATCCTTGTTTAGAAGGATGGGAAGCTAGGATATAGACCTCTTTCTCCTCTTCATGCTGTTAATAAGATTATTTATTGATTACAAATGCTTGTTACCCAAATTTCACAAAAAGTTCCAGCGTAGGGGTAAGAATAGAAATAACAATAATAAATATAAAATCATATATAAAATTAAGACACACACCACCAAAATAAAACTACCCACCAATAGAAATTTCACATCCAGCCATTCCCAAATGCTTGGGTGAAAAGTTGGGTCTTGTGTATTGATGCAACGTGGGTGTCCAGGGGGATGTGGGTTCTGGAGTTGGGAACCACTACTGAGAAGGCTCCTCCACATGCTGGCATTCCTCAAACCTCAGAGGGCTGGGAAATTGCTAGCAGAACCTCCACAGCTCACAGTTTGGAGTGTATGGTGATCTTTCAGGCTTCTGGTACCCATGGGCAAATTTTGTGCCTCAGCATCAGTACTGTCAAAGCTGTCAAAATGGATAATATATTTGCTTCTGAGTCTGCATTTTCTGAGCTAGTAGTAATGATTTCCCCCTCTGCAACCCATATAGTCATTTTCTCCTCCTATGGACACTGGGAAGTCTGTTTTCATACAATGCTTCCTTCCTAGACCAGGGCGAATAAATTTTTTTTTTACTTTTCTAAAACTATACTGTTAAATTGTACTGTTTTAAAATGTCGATGTCTGCCACACTAGGATGTATCCTTTGGGAGGATACAAATGTAATAAATAAAAATAAATATATAAAGCTTACTCTTTCATGGAAAACAACCTTGACCTTCTACAAATCAGTTTTCTGAACAGTTGCTGAAGGTTAGTAGATTCTCTGCAAAATTACAGCACATTTGTTAAAGAAAAAATAAATCCAGCTTAAAGTAATTTGAGATGCACTTATTTAAAAATCCAACTTATTGTATTATGAATACTCCAGCTTCTAAATGTACCATTTTCCCAGTCTCACTGGGTATGGGAGGAAGAGCACTAAGGATTTTGCAGTTTGCTGCAAACCATTTGATGTAATGCATATTTCAAACTATGTATTATTTTTAAAGACAAAGCCATTAAAATTGTTATTAATTTGCAGTATTTCAGTATTTGCACAATTTAACAATTGATGGAAAGCAACACCTTATCTAAGTCTCATTTATACTCTGCAATAGCTGATATACTGTACATTCTTTTTTCTAGATTGTATCTTGAAAGTTGCAACAGATATATATATAATGTATACATCAAGAACAATTTTTGCATTTTAAATGTTTTGAAGATAACAAAGAAAGACAGAGAGCAACAGAGACACCTTTTTATTATGGATAAATTACTACTATATCATTACAGAGTTTTGAGTAAGGCTACAAACCTAAGGATATTTTATTTGGAAGTAAAAGGTAAAGGGACCCCTGACCATTAGGTCCAGTCATGACTGACTCTGGGGTTGCGGCGTTCATCTCGCATTATTGGCCGAGGGAGCTGGCGTACAGCTTCCAGGTCATGTGGCCAGCTTCCGCAGACAGTTTTTCTGGGTCATGTGGCCAGCATGACTAAGCCGCTTCTGGTGAACCAGAGCAGTGCATGGAAACGCCGTTTACCTTCCTGCTGGAGTGGTACCTATTTATCTACTTGCACTTTGACGTGCTTTCGAACTGCTAGGTTGGCAGGAGCTGGGACCGAGCAATGGGAGCTCACCCTGTCATGGAGATGAACCGCCGACCTTCTGATTGGCAAGCCCTAGGCTCTGTGGTTTAACCCACAGCGCCACCCGCGTCCCGTATTTGGAAGTAAATGTCATTAATATCAATAGAATTTCTTCCTGCAGTTTTTACTTTGCTGTCCTATTGTTATACTGTGTTGTTACAGTTTCAGAATCATTTTTTTAAATGTATACTGAAAATGGTTCTTTGCTGTCGATGTACAAATTGTTGTTAGTATGGTTTATTACATTGTTATTTGACCTGCCCTGTTATCATTGGTGAAGGGCAGGTCTAGAAATCTAATCAACCAACGAGAGGTTCCAGCAAGCCAAAACTATAGAAAACATGCACCCAGCAAAGCTGAGAGATGTCAGAGTAGTTTCACAAACAATTAAAACAAGCATTGCATTTATTTAACTGCATCTGCAGCAAATCAGAACTCAAATCAAACTATTCTACATTATTCTTAATTTACAGCCATTATGGTTGAACACTTTGAGCCGCATAACACACGAGGAGCTTTCAATACAAAAAATTCCGTGTAGAAACTGTGTGGTATCCATGCACACTGCCACACATGTCTCTTTCACTGTATGTACACATGGGAGAAACCACAATCAATGAGGGCTTTCATTTGTGCATTTGTTACACATGATACTGTTGTGCAAATGCAATTTTTGCACAAAATACTCATTCAGGTAAGCAATCCTCACTTGTGCTTCAGTCCATATACAGCACAGAAAAAAGGTATGTACTACCTGTAACTAATACATACCTGTAATAATCTTATAATCTTAAAATGGGTGGAGGAAGAACTAGTTGGTTTGGAGCAGTACGTGAAGGATGAAAGAGAGGTGGCAAGGTGCATTGGATCAGGTAAGAAAAGCTATCATCAGTTTCCAGCCTAACAAGAAATGAGCTAGTCTAATTTGTGGTGGATAGTGTAGTGTTTAGGTGATTTGTGATGGGAAAAGCAATATTCCAGCTCCTAACTTTAGGAGCTATTTAAATCCATCCATCTTGCAAATTATATCGGCAAAATGTTCATGGGGTCACTTTGCTTTCCATAACTTAAGGTTTCAAATACAATATTTCATTCATGGGCTTCTTCATTCCAATAAGTGTCCCCAACGAGTATCCTGCGTTATAAAGACAACAATACAGACAGTGATACTATTAGGTAAGCCTCCATTGGAATAATTGAGGGATTGCAAATGAGAGAAGAAACTCATTGCGATGCCATTTCCCCTCCTTCTTCAGTCTTTGTGACAAGAATGAATACACTCTATACCATCATCTGTTTCCCCAACCATTAAAGATTGTTAAGAAAATGCATGTTTTCAGATCTCATTACCATCATATTATGAACCAGGATCTATTAGGAAACTATTCCCTCATCTGCAGTGAAACTGAGAATTTGCCAAACATTAATATATGACAGAAAAGCCATTCTCGTAGTGGAGACAGGAAGGAAAATGGTACGGCATATATATGCATGTTCAAAGCAATTGTAAGATAACAAAAAAGAAGAGCCACTAATAAAATGATATTTAGTTATAATGCAGAGAAGAAAATAGTTCAGAATGAACCCACAATCTTAAGACATCAATTTTCCTTCTTAACTTTGAGGAGCTGTGGCATTTAAAATGTATTGACTCCTGCAGAACGAAAATCCTTCTCTAAGCTTTGCCTGAGAAAGTTAAATTCCTAGTATGACTTTAGTGACTTAAGTGTCCCTCAGAATTGAGCCTTAGGTTTTACACAGGTACTGTGGTAGCGGCTGAAAGAATAGAAGTTTAGAATGTTTCTTTGACATAACTTTGAAAGTTGAGCATATTTATAAGGCAATGGGAAAGGAATTGATGTGAGAGAAGTTCTGCTCAAAATCAAAGTAACATTCCAGAACTTTGTAACAATGGAAAGTTCCAATGGGATTATTTCTGGCATTAATAAAAAAATAAAAATCATATTGGTTTACCTGTAAAATTAAAGAAGCTTAATGCACATCCATTTGGAGAGCTGGAATAATTTAGTAAAGTTTAGACTGGTGAACTTTTTCCTGTGAGGTCTGGGTAAGCGGTTGGGGCGCCTGTAAACCTTAAAGAGCCAAAAGATGCTTCATGGTTTTGGATTCCCAACTTGGTCCAGTAACTGGGATATATCTAATAATGAAAGCAGTGGCTATGAGCAGCAATTGCTATCATGCATCATCATCTGTCTCCTCCTAGTTTCTGTCTGTCTACCATGCTCTAGTTTCTGCCCCAAGGTTTCAAATATACTGGAATATTTTGTTCACAATAAAATGGTGGCCTATTTTCACCCAGCTATATTCACCCAGCTTAGTGTGCTGCCTCTCCATTATTCCTTCCCTTCCAAAGAAAGTGCATAATCCAATGGCAGAGCACTTGTTTGGCAAGCCTCCTGTTTTCATGAAGTGCATATATAAATTCCCATGTTCAGCCTGCAGACCAGTAATCGATACCTACTGGCAGGGGAAGACCTCTGCCTGAGACCTGGAAAAACAGCTGCCAGACAGAGTAGAAAACGGTGGGCTAGATTGACCAACACTCTGGGGTAACTTCACTGCAGGCCTGACCTGCTGGGAGCCTGAAGGGTCCTGTCCTGCCTCTCTCCACCTGGTTTGGGGCAGGCCCTGACAGGCTCCATAAAGGGCTACTACTGCTGGTGGTGGTGGTGGGCAGAGAAGGCTCCATTTTTGTGTTTGTGTTTGTTTGTTTTTTTAATTGCTTTTATTTTTTATCTATGTCATTTTAAATTGTGATTGATATTAATGCTGTATTTTGTGAATTTTATAGTGAAGAACGAGCTCGACTCATTTTACCCCCTTTATCAAAATTTACACCCTTACAATATTATTTGGAATTCTCCTCCGAAACCTTACGAACATTCCTTCTGGAAGATTCCTCAAGTCCAGTTTCATATGATGTGGCCAAATTTTGCACTTTAGTTATTAAGAAACGTAAATCTCTTTTATTGAATAACATATTGCAAATTCCCTTTGTGTAATTGTTTTATTTCTGGTGATGTTATTGCTGATTTTCTTTTGTTTGGAATTATGGTATTCTGTATTGCTGGCTTTTGCTGTAACAAAACTAAAACTGTATTCTTAGTTTTAGATTTTATGATTTATGTAGAAATTGTTTTCCATTGGTTGTGTACTTTTTGATGTGTTTTATTTATTGTTTATGACTTTTGTTATGTTGGTAATTATGTAAATCTTGTCAAGTTGTGAGCTGCCTTGAGCATTGTTTTAACTATGGAAAGGCGGCATACAAAGAAAATCATGATGATGATGATGATTGCAGCTACAAGCCCGTTTCAGTGAAGAGTTTAGGACTCAAATCTTTTCCCAACACATTACTCTCTTTCTATTCTGGAGCATTTTTCTCTTGTCATGGATAGGGTTCTACTTCCTCTAAAGGAGCAGGTTCATAACCCAAGGGTGCTCCTTGGTATTATTTATTTATTTATTTATTTATTTATTTATTTATTTATTTATACCCCGCCCATCTGGCTGGGTTTCCCAGCCACTCTGGGCGGCTTCCAACAAGTACCAAAATACATTAAAATATCACACATTAAAAACTTCTCTAAACAGGGCTGCCTTTAGGTATTTTCTAAATGTCAGGTAGTTGTTTATCTCTCTGACCTCTGATGGGAGGGTGTTCCACAGGGCGGGTGAAGGCCCTCTGTCTGGTTCCCTGTAACCTCACTTCTTGCAATGAGGGAACTGCCAGAAGGCCCTCGGCACTGGATCTCAGTGTCCGGGCTGAACGGTGGGGGTGGAGGTATACAGGTATACAGGACTGAGGCCGTTTAGGGCTTTAAAGGTCAGCACCAACACTTTGAATTGTGCTCGGAAACGTTTATCTTTGTCAGCAGTTTCTAGACAAAGCCTTTGACTAGTTTTGGTTGGTATGCTTGCCTGCCCACAGTGACTCATGTATCGATCATTCTGGAGTACTGTCATGCTCTGTGTGGAGCTGCCGTTAAAGCTAGTTGAAAAACTGCAGTAGCCAGACTGCCGTATGGGGTGGACTACCACAACCATGTTTCATGAATTCCGAAGGAACTGCACTGACTGCCAATTTGCTAGGTGAGCCAGATTTAAGGTGTTCTTGCTCATATATAAAGCCATGTACAACCTGAGGCCTAAATATCTATGGGAGTGTCTGTTCCTGTACAGGCCTGCTAAGCTCGTTGGAGATAGCTATCTCCAGCTTTTAGCTGAGGGTCTGATACGCAGTATGTGGCAACCAGCGTGAGAAGCTTTCTGTGGTTGCACATCCTCTGTGAAACCTCCTCATTGTAGTGTGTGTGGTCTGTATTTTTAAGAGATACAGCTAGTATATAAGAACTCCCGCCCACTCTCTGGGTGTGTTTTCTTCCTTAGTTAACTGAGAACTAGTTGCAGTCTCACTCTTGCTTTGGTAGCAAGAGTTGTAAATTTCAGTTACAACTGTTGAAATTCTCCCAACTCCAGCTGCTCCCTCACACAGTGCCTATCCTGCCTAAACCAAAAAAGGACACATCTCTAAAATAAGGCCGATGCCAACTGTGATGAGCTTTGGATGCCTGCTTAAGACCTACTTAAGACTTTTGCTAGCTGTAGTAGGTGAAATATTGTAGTAGCAATGGTTTATTTACTACCGGTACATATTTATAAAGCAGTATATAAATATGTTAAAATAAAATAAATAAGCCAGACCCAAATCTGCCTAGCTTCAGCAAAGTTGTTGTGGGGTGGCATGCTTTCAGAACATAACATGGTTCCAGCCTTTTCTCACACTGCAGGCCCAATCCTGAAGGGTGGATTACAATCATGCTCTCTCTCTCTCTCTCTCTCTCTCTCTCTCTCTCTCTCTCTCTCTCTCTCTCTCTTTCTCTCTGTGTGTGTGTGTGTCTCCTTGCTGGATTGGGACATATGCATTTACTTCAGGACTCCTGCAGAGATTTTATCTGTTGTGTAAATACGGCTAAAATATTACTATTGAGTGTTGGCCAAGCCATTTGTGAGCCTATAAAATTTGATTGATGGTTGCTGGGGAAAAGGACTGAAAGATCTTGTACCTGAAGATGATGGTTTATGATGATGTTTAAAGCCTTAACAGCACAACTTGCTTCTATATAAGAAAGAACTGGTTTTATTACTTTGACCAAAGGACATTGACATTTTGATTCCATTAAAAATAAAATAAAATACAGTCCAGTATCTATCACAGCAGGTTTATTTTCAGAATAGCAAAATTCGCATTTCGCCATTAATGCAAACGTTTAAGTCTCTTCTCTCTCTCTCTCTCTCTCTCTCTCTCTCTCTCTCTCTCTCTCTCTCTCTCACACACACACACACACACACACACACACACACAGAGAGAGAGAGAGAGAGAGAGACTGTGTGTGTGTGTGTAAGTAAAATGAAATTGTCATGATAGGATAGAAGAAAAGAGGATGCTGACTAGTGGAAACTTTGATTTCACGAGAGCCTCTGGACACTGTGGGCCAACTCTTGCTGTCTGGACCACCCCCTGGGGAAAAAGTAAAGAAGCAGAAAGAGGAGAAAGAAGAAGAAGAAGAAGAAGAAGAAGAAGAAGAAGAAGAAGAAGAAGAAGAAGAAGAAGAAGAAGAAGAAGCACAATTCTGAAAACTCCATCTACTTTTGCTCTAGTCTCCCTACTGCTAGTATGCCATCTAACAGATTTTCCCCCAAGGAAATGCAACCACGAAAAATATTTTTGAATGCCTTCTGATCATTTAAAGTTGAAAACATTATGCTTAAAGCTTGTCAGATTGGGTAAGAGCATCATGTTCAGTGCTAGGAGGGCTGCATTAGAAATACACGAAATGTTCCATGTAGAGCACGGGTGTCAAACACAAGGCCCGGGGGCCTAATCCGGCCCGCCAGACCTCGTCATGTGGCCTGCGTAGCCGCCGCCGACAAAACCCGCTGACAGTAGTTCTGGAGCCTGCGATTGGCCGAGGGTCAAAACCGGGGGCGGGGCTGCAGGCGGAGGCCGGGGCGCTGGAGCCGTGCTGACGGCCTTGGCCAGGGAATTTCAATTTCGAATGAGGCTGAGGGAGGCGGTGGCACAGCGGCCAGACGGGGAAGTGAGATGCAGGAGGAGAAGGAGGAGGAGGAAGCCCACCGAGGAGGTAGGAAAGCCCTAAAGGCGCCGCCGGCAAAGTTGGTGCCGGGACGGAGCAGCGCTGGATTTTTTTTTGGCGGGCTTTGCTGTTGTCTCCGAGAGCGAGTGAGGCGGCACTGGGGAGCCGCCGCCCGCCGCTTCCCTTCCTCTCCTCGGCTGCATCCGGGAGGTGGGCGAGCGAGCGGGCGAAAGGGACATGGAGTAGGCATGAGGCGGCGGCGAAGACGACAACAGCGCGGGTGGGGGGAAGAGCAGCTCTGAGGCGAAGATGCATGTCCACTGGGGCTGCCGCCGCCTTCCTCCTCGGGAAATCCGCTGCCCTCCCTCAGCGCGAGGGGAAGGGACTCTGGCACTGAGGAGGGAGGATGCAAAAGCAAAGCAGGGAGTTGGCGCTGCACCGCATGTTCCTGCCCCTCTCCAAAGCATGGGGTGGGTTGCAGCGTGTGGCATCCTGCCTAGCGGGGTTTGGGTGTGCGCAGGGCGGGAGAGGGAAGCCCTCTTTCCATCTGCAGGGTTTTTTTTTGTTTTTTTAAAGATTTTTATTGATTTTCAAAAAAGACAGACACAAACAAAACATACAATATAGCACTGTCCCTTCATTTTCCCTCCACCCACCGGTCCACTTCTGCCACCAGCGGAACCCGTGTGCTTTAAGAATCAAAGGGGTCCAATTGTGAGTTGAGTTCAGCTTCCCCCCTCCCTCCTCCCCCCCCATCCCCCCCCTGCCACTGAGAGAACAGGGAGGAAGGAGTTATGGGGATTTGCATCCCCCAACTCTTTCATAGTCATATTTACAAACATAAACAAAAAAGAAAAAAAAAGAGAAAGAAAATTGGGAAAAGTTGAAACTTCCCAGTTCTTATTATTTTAACATTTTTAATCCCAGCAGTGGCTTTCTCCTTCCTGCCGAAGGTTTAGTTGAGCCCCCCGAAGCCGTCGATCCCCACCTTTTGTTCAAATTTCCCTCGTTTACATCCCCTCCCACACATGCGGCACGACGCAGGAATGTGATCCGCGTGGGGGCGGGAATGAGCTTACAATATTACAAAAAACAGTAATAATTGAATGCAGTGACAATAATTTATGATAATAAAGAGTGGACACATAGTCCTACAGACACAACCGGCCCTTTGAGGGTGACCAAACTGCTGATGCGGCCCCCCGATGAATTTGAGTCTGACACCCCTGATGTAGAGTTTGGTGCAGCAGACATGGGTAAGTTAAATTTTGAAATAATAAAAATATTATTTAAAAAGAGGGTTAGGGTAGTCATAGTCAATCAGTTGAAATGACCTTTTAGTGTGATTCTGACCTTGAAGTACTTCTGCAAGAAGAATAGGAGTGCTGCTAACAGTGCAATCCTATGCATGTCTATTCAGAAGAAAATACTGCTGCGTTTAATAGGACTGACTCCCAGGTGAGTGTGCATTGCAGCTCAAATCTTTTCTGCCGAAATAATAAAATGTTCTATCAGCATAGTGAAATTACACTGTTGTCACATTGCTACTACTATTTAAATGTGTTGGGGGGGTGGTTAGTTTTTTTTTTGTTTCTGTATGCTGTATGCTGTATTCCGTATTTGCATTTTGTATTTTTTCTGTTGTGAGCTGCCCTGGGATCTTCAGGTGAAGGGTGGCATACAAATTTTAATAATAATAATAATAATAATAATAATAATAATAGTAATAATAATGTCAGAGGGCCTGGTATGGCTACTCTAGAGTAACGACTCCAGCATGGTCTTTTAAGGTTTTTATTAAGTGCTGATTATTTACAGTGTTCAGAGCAGTAAAAATGCATCCTTAAGGTGAGGTGTCTGAACTCCCGAATGGCGATTGGCGCGTTTTCTTCCAGCACCACAGCTTTGGCAGACCCAACCTCTTCCCCCTACGTTTGCGTCGCAATTCGGGAGTTGGGGGAATTGGCCTCCCCCCTGTGCGTCCTACTTCCTGTCCCACCTGCGGCCTGGGCTCCACAACCTTGCCTGAGCCTCGGACACCACTTCCTGACTCTCCGCTGGAGGCAGAGCTCTCCTTACTCTCTCCCGCGCTTGGGGATGGGCTGGAACTTAAGATGGGAGGGACTTCCCTGTATCCCTCGTCCCTCACATCCATCCCCCTCCCAGGCTCCTCTCCCCCCCTTCCTAGTGGCTCTCCGCTTGCTGGGGACGAGTGAAACCCCAAGAAGTCTGTGGCATCCGAGCCTGTGGGTGTAAAAATTTTCCCCCAATCCTGCGATCTTTCTCCTTCCCCCTGAGAAGACGGGAATCCCAAGAAGTCAGTGGCGTCAGAGCTGGTGGGAGTAAAAATGTTCTGCCAGTCCTCTCCTGCCTCTGACGTCGTTGACCTCGGTGAAACCCACACCTCTTCTTCCGTGTCCTCAAATTCCGCTTCCCATCTCCATGGAGAGCTGCTGCCTGCTATCCCTTCCTCCTGCCCCTCCCCCTCTCCCTCCCTTTCCATGTGCCAGGGCTTGGGCCTGTGGGGGAACAGGGCGTGGAACTCTTCCACTAAAAATTCCTCAGGTACTTCTGTGGCCGGTATCCACTCATTGTGGGACGGCGGAGTGTCCTCCCATGCTATCAGGTACTCCAGTCCTCTCACCCCTCTCCTTGAGTCTAAAATCTCAGTTGCCTCATTGAGCTGTCGGGCGTCTCCCGTCTCCCCCCCTCCCTCTGGAGGCTGATCGCTGTCCCTGAACCTGGTACTTTCCCTGTACGGCGACAGCAGCGATCTATGAAACACTGGGTGCACTCTCATGTCCTCCGGCAGTGCTAGCCTGAAGGCTACCGGGTTGACCTGTTGCGTGACCGTGAAGGGGCCCAGCCTCCTGGGTGCTAACTTCTTGCATCGCCCCCTGGTGGGAAGACCTTCCGAGGATAACCAAACCTTGTCCCCCACCCTGATGACCTCTCCCGGTCGCCTGTGGCGATCTGCCCCCTTCTTGTACGCTTCCTTGGCCCTCTCCAAATGTTCTCTGAGCTGCTGGTGCACCGTCTCCAGGTCCTCTGCCCAATCCTCTGCCTGTGGGCCCTCTTCCTCCTCCTCCCCCTCCCTCTCCGGGAAAGATCTGAGGTCGCGCCCGTAGTTGGCCTTAAAGGGCGACACCCCTGTGGAGACGTGCACCGCATTGTTGTAGGCAAATTCTGCCAGTGGCAGGCGATCCACCCAGTCCGTTTGCCTCTGGCTGACGTAACATCTCAGGTACTGCTGCAGAATGGCGTTGACCCGCTCCGCCTGTCCATTGGTTTGCGGGTGCCTAGCCGTCGACAAGCTGACCTCCACCTGCAGGAGGTTCATGAGCCGCCGCCAGAACCTGGAAACAAATTGGCGGCCACGATCCGAAATAACCCTTAAAGGCAATCCATGCAGTCTGAATACGTGGTCAACAAACAGTTTGGCCGTCTCTTCTGCCGAGACCGCCCTGGCACACGGTATAAAATGGCACATTTTGGACATGAGGTCCACCACCACCAACACTGCGGTCTTGCCCCTGGACGACGGCAGGTCTGTGATGAAGTCCATGGACACTACTTCCCACGGCCTGTGCGGTGTGGCTAAGGGCTCCAGCAAACCAGCTGGTGGCGCTCTGACCACCTTTGCTCGCTGGCAGGTGTCACATCCCCTTACATAATCCCGAACATCCTCCCGCACCCCTGGCCACCAGAAGTGTCTCATGACTAGGTGAGTGGTTTTGTCCCTTCCAAAATGACCCGCCGTTGGGTTGTCGTGCATCTGCTTGAGGGCCTTACCTCTCAGCTGTTTGGTTGGCAGGTACAGGGCTCCCTTGTAAAAAAGCAAACCCCTCCTTTCCTCAAAGTCTTTGGCCTGCTCCCCCCCCCTCTCAGTTCTCTGAAGATGCGGGTGGCAAATTCATCAGCTGCTGTCAGTGCTGTGAGTTCTGCCTCGCTCACCACTGTTGCTCCGCAGGACCATGCTGATGGGGGGAAAATATGCCTGGGTGCCGGTGGCAACTCCTCCTCCATGTACTCTGGCTTGCGGGAGAGGGCATCCGCCCTGACATTCTGCTCTCCCGGGATGTAGTGGATGGAGAAGTTGAAGTTCGAGAAGAACTCTGCCCACCGTATCTGCCGCTGGTTGAGCACCCTGGCAGTTCTCCAGAACTCCAGGTTCTTGTGGTCTGTGCACACCTGGATGGGGTGCCTGGCGCCCACCAGGAAGTGTCGCCAGTGCTGGAACGCAGCGTGGATCGCGAGAAGTTCCCTGTCAAACACTGTGTAGTTGCGTTCCGGCTGGGTCAGCTTCCTGGAGAAGAAGGCACAGGGTCTCCACTCTCTGTTGGCGTCCAGTTGCAACAGAATCGCTCCCAGAGCCTTGTCCGAAGCATCTGTCTCCAGGCGTAGGGGCGCATCCTGCACCACGTGGAACAGGTGCTGGTCTGAAGCGAATACCCTCTTGAGGCTTTCGAACGCTGCTTGCGCCTCTGGTGTCCACCAGAACTTCTGCTTGCCTCTCAGGCAGTCGGTGATAGGAGCCGTGACGCGAGAGAAGTTCTTGATGAACTTCCTGTAGAAGTTCGCGAAGCCTAGTAGGCGTTGGGCATCTTTGCGCGTCCTGGGGCTGTGCCAGTCCAGGATGGCCTGCACCTTGTCCTTGTCCATCGCCAGCCCCTTGTCTGACAGCTTGTAGCCTAGGAAGTCCACTTCTTTGGTGTGAAACTTGCACTTCTCCAGCTTCACATACAGGTGGTTGTCCTTCAGGCGCTGCAACACCTCCCTGACATCCTTCACATGCTGCACTGGGTCATTGGAGTAGATAAGGATGTCATCCAGAAAGACCAAGCAGTTCTTGAAGAGGAGGGACCCCAGGACGTGGTGCATGAAGGCCTGGAAGCATGCTGAGCCCCCTTGCAACCCGAAGGGCATCACCAGATATTCAAAAGAGCCCAGAGGCGTGAACATCGTGGTTTTCCATTCATCACCCTCCCGGATCCTAATCAAGTTGTACGCCCCTCTTAGGTCGAGCTTGGTGAAGATCTTGCCCCTGCGTGCCGCTGTCAGAAGATCATCCACCCTGGGCATGGGGAAAGCCATTGGCTCTGTCACCGAATTCAGCCGTCTAAAATCCACCACCAGACGGCGCTGTTGCGTGTCTTTCTTGTCCACCCAGAAGACCGGGCTGCCCCCTGCTGCCTTGCTTTCTCTGATGAACCCCCGCTTGAGGTTCTTGTCGATGAAAGCGCGCAGATCCTCCAGTTCCTGATCTGACATGGCGTACAGCTTGGCTGGGGGTATAGTTGCCCCTGGCACCAGGTTGATCTGGCAGTCAAAAGGCCTGTGTGGGGGTAGGTGGTTGGACTCCGCTTCGCTGAAGACCTCCTGCAGGTCCCAGTACGGCTTGGGTATTGCCTCACCCCCCTTGACGTGCATGGTGGCCACCGTGGCTATCGGAGGCCCCTCCCCTGGTTGGTGCTGCATGCAATGTTCCAGACAAAAGTCCGATCCAAAAGTGATGCATCTCTGGTGCCAACTTATGGAGGGGTCGTGGCGCGTCAGCCAGCTCATGCCCAAGACGATGGGGGGGTCTGAGATGGTTGTGACGTTGAAAGCCAGTGTCTCTGAGTGCCTTCCCACCGTCATTCTCATGGGGGGGGTTTGATGCGTGATGGCCCCTCCCAGCAGCTCTCTGCCGTCAATGGTGGCCACGTGCAGGGGAAAATCCAGCTGCAGAAGTTGGATCTGGTGCTCTTCCGCAAAGTTTCTCGAGAAGAAGTTGGCTGAGGCACCACTGTCAATTAAGGCGAGGACTGTCAGGGGATAGCCATTTGGGAGCGTGAGCGTAACTTCTAGAACCACTCCTGCTCTGGGAGGGGTGGGCTGGCTGTGCTCCTCTCTGTGCGGGTGGGCGGGCGGGGGCTGTTGTCTGCTGACTGTGCCTGGCCGCTCCCCCTTGTCTCCTGCAGCCAGGCTGTCTCGTTTCCCTGCTGTGGTGCTGCGTCAGCTGGGGAAGGTACAACCGTTCCCGCCTTTCCTTGCCACTCTCTGCGATGAGGGCAGTCTCTGACGTGATGCCTGGGGGAGTTGCAGAGAAAGCAATTCCCGCCTCTTCCCTCCTTGCGTCTTGGCGCCGCCGGGGTTTGAAAAGCCCGCGCGCGCGCTCCTCCGATCTCCATCGGTTCCGGCTCTGGGCTTGGCCTGGGTGGGTGTGGGGGCGGGCCCTGGGGTGGGGTTTGGTGATGTGGTCTGTCCTGGGAGCGTGGGAACCAAGGTTTTGCTGCGCGCGTCGCTTGTTTGTCATTCCATCTGGATTCCTGTCTCACCCCCACCGCTAGCGCCGCTTTGCTTAACTCATCCATAGTTCGCGGTTTGGGACCTCTTGACAGCTCATCCTTAACGTCTGCGTGCAAACCCATGTAGAAGGCTGATTTCACTGGCTCACTTTGCAGATCCCACCCCAGTTTGTGCACCAGCATGGTGAATCTCGCCCAGTAGTCCCTAACTGTCGATTTTCCTTGTGTTAAGTTATGAAGCTCCTCTTTAGTGGCCTCCATTTCACTGTCACTAGCGTACATTATTTTTAAAGCTTCTAGAAATAATTTTGCGTTCTTCATGCAAGGATTTTTTTGCGCGATGAGCGGTCTTACCCATTCTCGGGCGGCCCCCGTCAAATGCTCTATGATAAAGGAGACTCTGTGCGCGTCATCTGGGAATTCTGCTGCATGCAATTCCAGCGCATAATTTATTTCTGTCTCGAATCCTAGGTACTCCCTAGGGTCGCCGCTAAACTTGGTGACTAGGCTCTGTCCCCTTCTCACTTGGACTAGCTGCGGCTGGGGCACCCCCCCCCCACCTCTAGCGGCTTTCTCCTCTTCCAACTTCTTCTGTAGGTCCAAAACCATCACCCTTAGCTGTTTCTCAGTCTCCTCTTTTGTCCTCACCTGGTCCACCAGCTTGTTCAGCTCCTCCTGCGCCCCTCGCGCTTCCTCCTGAGCGGCATGCAATTGCTGCTGTGCGTGCGCTGTGAGGTTCTGCAGCTCCTGCTTCGCTGCTTCGGCCTCCAGCCTCCAATGCTCAGCCTCTTGAGCGCTCATCGCTGCACTCCAAAGTAGCCAAAAAAAAGATTCGGGAGTTGCTGTCAGAGGGCCTGGTATGGCTACTCTAGAGTAACGACTCCAGCATGGTCTTTTAAGGTTTTTATTAAGTGCTGATTATTTACAGTGTTCAGAGCAGTAAAAATGCATCCTTAAGGTGAGGTGTCTGAACTCCCGAATGGCGATTGGCGCGTTTTCTTCCAGCACCACAGCTTTGGCAGACCCAACCTCTTCCCCCTACGTTTGCGTCGCAATTCGGGAGTTGGGGGAATTGGCCTCCCCCCTGTGCGTCCTACTTCCTGTCCCACCTGCGGCCTGGGCTCCACAACCTTGCCTGAGCCTCGGACACCACTTCCTGACTCTCCGCTGGAGGCAGAGCTCTCCTTACTCTCTCCCGCGCTTGGGGATGGGCTGGAACTTAAGATGGGAGGGACTTCCCTGTATCCCTCGTCCCTCACAAATAATAATAATAATACTGAGCCGGTCTTATGCAATACCAGCAAATGCTGTGACCACATTAAAGATGGGAGGCTTACGGGTGGTGACAGCCAGGGATCGTAGTTTAGGTACTTTCCTCCGATAACACAGAGATTAGACCTGCCTATCAATATGAGTGCAATACAATGCTAATAAAAGAGGTGATGCGAGTCAAAACTTTTCCATCAGAGTCAATGAAAAGTCCAGGTTGACTGCTCCTGTAGCCACATAAGATGGTCCAGTTTTAACAAATTGAAAATCCAGTTTCAACTAAAGCTTTCTGTGAGTCTAAAAATGGGACAGAGAAGGGTCCCCCACAAAAGCCTTGTCCCCGGGTACACTGGGTGTGCCTGCTCCACTCCTGACCTTCTCACATTGAGCAGGAAGATCTGAATGGGGCTTCGAAGCAAATTCAACTGAACATGCTGAGAAGACTCTTCCCACATAAGGATTCCTGATACATGAGGAGGCTGCTAAGTATCTGTTCTGGACCTTCCTGGCCCATGTGGGAAAGTGCAACATCTGCCATGCAAGGGAACATGTTCCTTCCCTGCTATCAGCTGTTGCATGTTCAGCCTGAATGTCAGAAGGTGGCTTAATTCAGCAGCCAAATCACCTGAAAGATGTAACTCTTGTCAAAGGAATACATTTCACTCTGCCCCAGAAAACACTATTTTTGAGTCACCCAAGCTCCAGACTTGATTACGTAGTCCAGAAGGTTTGTTGTGGTGTACATGACCATCATTTCTTAATATGCCCAGACAGGGGATTTTGCTAATAGTTGTCGTTGTTTAGTCGTTTAGTCGTGTCCGACTCTTCATGACCCCATGGACCAGAGCACGCCAGGCACTCCTGTCTTCCACTGCCTCCCGCAGTTTGGTCAGACTCGTGTTGGTAGCTTTGAGAACACTGTCCAACCATCTCGTCCTCTGCCATCCCCTTCTCCTTGTGCCCTCCATCTTTCCCAACATCAGGGTCTTTTCCAGGGAGTATTCTCTTCTCATGAGGTGGCCAAAATATTGGAGCCTCAGCTTAAGGATCTGTCCTTCCAGTGAGCACTCTGGGCTGATTTCCTTCAGAATGGATAGGTTTGATCTTCTTGCAGTCCATGGGACTCTCTAGAGCAGTGTTTCTCAACCAGTGTGCCTCCAGATGTTTTGGGACTACAACTCCCATCATCCCTAGCTAGCAAGGCCAGTGGTCAGGAATGATGGGAGTTGTAGTCCCAAAACATCTGGAGGCACACTGGTTGAGAAACACTGCTCTAGAGTCTCCTAGTAATGCTACAAATTGGACTAAGTTTTCATTTCTCTCTTTCTGCAGAATTATCATGCCAAGCATTAGTTGCAGGTCCTTTTACCAAATCATTAATGATGCTTGAAAACACAGAGTTTCACATTTGGAAGTGAATGTCATCTTCATACCAAGTTGTTTTCTTAGTGCACTCTTCTCAAGAGGTGTCTTTAGGTTCATGGGGAAAAGATTATATCTAGGCTTTCAGTTTCATAGGCCATGGAGTCCCTCTTCCCATTCCTATTTCCCAGGAGGTGCCCTGATCACTTAGGGCTGAGTTCAGTGGAGACTGGTCCATTTTTGCATCAATATCTGCATCAACTCTTTATTTTGTATGTGTCACCAAGCACCTCATTCAGTATCATGTACCTGTATTTTCCTCAAGTACATGATGTTTTTAATGCTGGCCATATCACTCATCTACCCAGTGGGAAGTCTAATCAAGATGGTTGATGACTCCTACGATTCCAGTAGTTCCCACTGTGCTCAAGGTTGCAGTTTATTAGTTTGAGCACAAATGTGAACTTGAAAGTATGAGCAAAGTGTTCATGTAACTAATACATATAGATGTGCTTATATGCATTGCCTATCAGAACATAATGAAACTTTCTCTGGTGCCATATTGGATGCACATGCAACATGCACTTAGAATAGGTGGTGCAGTTACAACCTAATATGTCTAAAGTAATGTGACTGCAACTTAGCTAGCTGGTGCATCAAGACCTCTGTTTCAACATTATGAACCTTCTGATATCCCCCCCCCCTTGCTCCTGGGTCAAGAATGCAGTTTCTGCATGTGCTGTGGAGGGCAGAAGGGGCTCATCAACCTGCGAAGGTAGCCCAACTAGGAGACAGAAAACTCTGATTCTAAACCTCTGCCTTTGGGAGAAGAAAAGGCTAAGGAGTAAACCCTACACAAAACCAGAGTGGAGTCCCTAAGACAGTTGGATCATGCCATTTGCGGTTGCCATATTTTGAAGAGCAAAAAAGAGGACAGATTTTCCCACTTCTACTTTTAGCTATGGATCCCTATGACTCTCATTTTACATACCAATTGAAAAAGAGAACAACCAGCCTCTGCATCTTCACAAGCCTTAACACTTTAGTCCTAAAGTTGTGTGCATGGAGACTACTCCTCTTTGCTTAAATGAATTTATTTCTTCAACTTACTCAGCATCATAAACCTAAGAAACAAGAAAGAAGATTCCACCTAAACATTAGGAAGAACTTCCTGACAGTAAGAGCTGTTCAACAGTGGAATTTACTGCCAGGGAGTGTGGTGGAGTCTCCTTCTTTGGAGGTCTTTAAGCAGAGGCTTGACAGCCATCTGTCAAGAATGCTTTGATGGTGTTTCCTGCTTGGCAGGGGGTTGGACTGGATGGCCCTTGTGGTGTCTTCCAACTCTATGATTCTATGATTCTATAAGCAAATGTAAAAGTTAAGAAGCCCAACTGAAATAAAATACATTTTATTTAATACTAAAATAAAATAATACTGAAATATATACATCCCCCTAAATGAATATAAAGGTAAAGGTAAAGGGACCCCTGACCATTAGGTCCAGTTGTGACCGACTCTGGAGTTGTGCGCTCATCTCGCATTATTGGCTGAGGGAGCTGGCATGCAGCTTCCAGGTCATGTGGCCAGCAGGCCAAAGCCGCTTCTGGCGAACCAGAGCAGCACACGAAACGCCGTTTACCTATATATCTACTAGCACTTTGACATGCTTTCGAAATGCTAGGTTGGCAGGAGCAGGGACCGAACAATGGGAGCTCACCCCGTCGCAGGGATTCGAACTGCCAACCTTCTGACTGGCAAGCCCTAGGCTCTGTGGTTTAACCCACAGCACCACCCGTGAATATAATCAGTACTAAAAAAAAAAGTGTTCTAGAGTAAACACACTGGGTTGTTGCCAACTAAATTCTACTCAAAGTAGACCCAAAGGACCTAGGTTAGTTATGCCCAGTGCTTCCCCCCCCCTAAAAATGTTTAGGGGTACTCTCATTTTGACTCAAGAAAATCACCATTTTATAGTTAAGTCGGGGAAAATAAATACAGTAGATGGACAAAAGTACAAAGATTCACAAAATGTTTAGGGGTATGCGTACCCCTGCGTCCCCCCCAGAAAAAAGCACTGGTTATGACTAGTGTTGAATACCACCAAAGATAGTGATGCAGTGTTAATATTAAATGAGAATTCTGAAAACAAATTAAGGAAAATGTTTTTCTACAATGTGTAACATTTTTTTATTTTTAAAAAGGAAAAACATTTTCATTAAAGAGGAAGGGTCCAAATGCAAAAGCAAATACTTTATTCTCCTGAATATCTTGGCTTTGGAGCAGATCAGTTTAAATAATCAATTCCTCTCTTGGATAGCAGATCCTTGAAATATCAATTTAAATTTCTTCTTATTCAGAGACCCTGATCCTTGAAATATCCTTGTCTTCAATGCCGGATCTTTTGTGCCCATTTGCCTTCCTAAAGAGGAAAAAAGGAGGAAACGCTGTGATTTTTGAGATATAGCAATGTGACGCAAAGTGACAAATGGGAGAAAGTGCCACAATGAAACATGATACATTGCAGCATTATGCAATGCTGATACCTAAAGAATCTATAATAGGTTTGTTTTTTTTTTTTAAAAAAAAATGTTTTGGCTGTACTTGAGCCCTGGCTCTTTGCTGCTAGATTAAAAATCCACAGGAATACTCCTACCAACCCCAAAAGCAAAATATTATGCTTTATCCTATTTCACTTATGCCTTGTTACAGCGGGTTCTGCGCTGCTGAATATTTTTGTATGCAAATTAATTAGCTTTCCTGCTCTTGTCTGTGTTATTACATTAGACTGTTGGGATCTCCCGGTTCAACACAATAGAAATAATGAGAAAGCAAATTGATAAAATCAAGAGCATCAATATACTACAGCTATCTGATAGTCTAGCTATATGCAGTATAAAATTTATTCATGGGGGGTGGGGGGAGGAAGCAACATGACAAAAATAGCATCACTGCCTAGTTAAGCAAGGAAAACGGAGAAACTGTCAATGGTCATAAACCCTAAATCTGTCCATCTGTAGTTGCTTCACCCATCTGCACAGCCATTTATTCCTTGTTTCTGCTACAGCAGCTCTTGAGTGGAAGTTCCAACTCTAGTAGCCAGCACCATAAATGCGCATAGAATCATAGAATCATAGAGTTGGAAGAGACCACAAGGGCCATCCAGTCCAACCCCCTGCCAAGCAGGAAACACCATCAAAGCATTCTTGACATATGCCTGTCAAGCCACTGCTTAAAGACCTCTAAAGAAGGAGACTCCACCACACTCCTTGGTAGCAAATTCCACTGCCGAACAGCTCTTACTGTCAGGAAGTTCTTCCTAATGTTTAGGTGGAATCTTCTTTCTTGTAGTTTGAATCCATTGCTCCGTGTCCACTTCTCTGGAGCAGCAGAAAACAATCTCTCTCCCTCCTCTATATGACATCCTTTTCTATATTTGAACATGGCTATCATATCACCTTCTCTTCTCCAGGCTAAACATACCCAGCTCCCCAAGCCATTCCTCATAAGGCATCATTTCCAGGCCTTTGATCATAAATGTATTAGAATGCAACTGAAGCACCAGTACAAAGTATACAAGCATTTAATTCTTCAAAATAACCCTTGGTGCTTCCAGCATCCTTTTGCCATAGCTCTGTGTATTACTGCGGGCTCTGGCCATTGTCATCTCTTGGAATCTGAGGGGCCCTGGAGCAGTATCTAGGAGGTTATGTGTGGATTTAAAATTGAGAATTGATTTTATGGAGAAACATATAACACGGAAAATTTCCAATCTGTACTAACAACATGGAATTTATCCTTACGAAACAGGATCCCCTCATTACCCATGAGGAAGTAATCTGTATCTCATCAAGATAAACACCAATAGCCCTGTAATAAATCCCCTGTATGCTGGAAAAGAACACATAGAAACTGATCTCTCTTATGACATATATCTCCTCTTGTGAAGAGGGATAATTCACAAGTGTCGTAGCCACAAATGAATTATTATATCTCTTCTCACAAGTGAAGATAAATGTAATAATGGAGATAAGCAATCATGCTCACATAGTAATGGTTGCGTGTGCATTTCTCTGTGTTATATATAGGAAGGGGAAATATATTAAATACAAAATTAATGAAGGAACTGCACTGTTTTTCAAGATTCTTGTAAGTTTAGCTTAGAGCTGTAAAATTAGAAGTTTTCAGAAATCTTGTCGGCTGGAGCGGGGGAGGAAACTTAAGCCTTAATGCTCTCAACAATATCTCATAATATCAGCAGTAACGATAGTGAGAAGATACATGCATGTATGACACACATCTCTATATAATCCAAAGAAAGATTACAAAACAATGACACTTTGAATTATTTCTCTCTCTTTCTCTCCCAGATTCATGCACATAAGTTACTCGAATCAAGCTAAAATGTCTTTATACATGCTGCATGATATTACAGAATGTTTGAAGAACAGTGGAGGTTGGAAAAAGAAAAGTGTGACAAGATAGCATAAGTTTTTCAAACAGCCTAAAAACAATTAGTTGTCTTCAGCAACAAACAAAAGGGGGTTGGAAGAATGGATGGATAAATATGCAGGACAGTGACAACAGGACATGAAACCCTTGCAAGGAACTGCCAAAAGCTGGTTGCAAAAGTAGCAATGTGAAGCCTGTTAAATTCCAGATTGATCCACAACTGAACTCACCATGAGTGCAATGAGCTGTAATGTCTGCACTGCTGAGATCATTGTATACCGTGCCAGCGTTCCATTCTCATTCCAGAGATCAGAAAATGCACACTCTTCTCACACAGACTTCTAGAGTTTTACCTTCAGTACAGGTGCAATTTCATCTGATCAAAATAATAATATTAATAAAAATAGCAGAGGGACAGGATGCCGGGCAGTAAGAAAGAAATGTGGGGGTTGCTTGCACTACATCCACCACTCCCTTAAGATGGCTGAAGTTGAAAGGAAGGGGAAAGAAGGATAGGTCTCATGCTCCTGTTTCCATTCTTTCCTTTCACATGCCGACTTGAGTAGCATTGCTGCTTAAATTCCATTTGGTGGGGAAAAAAGGTTTGGTAGCAGATTTAGTGTCCCCCAACTGCAAGGTGGTGATGGTTGGGGGAGACAGATCCTGCTTGCATGCCTTCCCAAGCCGTGTTAGGAGCCTAGGTATGTTCTTTGATCTGGCAGAACTCCAGGATACCCAACTATTGGCCATAGTCAACAGTACTTTTACCGATTCCCTTACTTTAATAGAATCACTGTAGCCATGGTACCTCATCTGGACTAGATTGTTTTAATGTTCTCTAAGTAAGACTGCCTTTGAAAATATCTAGGAAAATACAATTCATTCAGCATGCAGCTTCTAGTTACTTTACCTGTGCAGCTCTGATGCAATCCTAGCCTCAACGGCTGCCTCATATTTCCAAACCCAGAAACATCCATTGTTGACTGAGCAAGACAATTTCCAAGCAAACATAGAATGTTTGCTTCTATGATCAAAGATTGCATTCTTATGTAAGCACACAGAAGCTCAGAAGCATCACACACATTTACCACGAGAGTAAACTTGTGCCTTGATCCTAAAGTCAGCAAGGCATTCTATGGAGGCTCAGCCCATTTATTGTAGTGAAATTAACATCAGTGCCTTTGTATTTTAGACTGGCCCTTTAGAAAGGTTCAGATGGAGAGTAACAAACTGAAAACGTCAACAGTCAGTTTCTCAATTGTATCCCCATAGGAAATTACATAATTTACTAGCCTGGGTATAATTAAAAAACAGGAATTTGTTTTAATAAGATTTTGTAGCTGATTCTAAATCTCCCTCAGAGGAAAATATATTTAAATAATCAATATTGCTTTAATATAACTGTAACTCAAGTTCCTGAAGATATTATTCTTTTAACCTGGTGCAATGCTTTATGCAATGAGTTCAAGTAAAACAGCTAGGCTTCACTATTATTCTTGCTACCCTTTTCATACTAGGCTCTCAAGGCAGCAGATCTCATTGTTACCAGGCCAGGGAAGGAACATCAGATTGATGCTGATGCTGGGAGCAGTCCAGTTGGAGAACAGCCTTTACCAAAGGTATCATGGACTTTGAAGAAGCACGAACTCAGGGTGAAAGGGAGAAATGTGCTAAGAGGAAGGCACATTTGGCAAACCCTCACTGTGATCAACTCCCACCTGGAAACCTATGTCCCCACTGTGGAAGGACCTGCGGATCCAGAATTGGCCTCCACAGTCATGTATGGACTCACTGTTAAGACTCTGTTCATGGAAGACTATCTTACTTGGCTACAAGTGATCACCAAAGAAGAAGATAATCACATCAGTGGTTTTTTTTTTAATATACAGTGTATTGCATATTTTGCTGACTTCCTAGTTTATTGGCCTGACATCTGGAAATTTAACATGAATGGCACTTATGCTAAAAAAAAAACTTTTCCATATAAGAACTATGGCATGGTACCTGCTGCACATATCGAGATGCATGCCACAAAGGCACAAAATGGTTGCATTTAGATATCAGTCATGTCTTATCATCATGGGCATAAAAGGTAAAGGTAAAGGGACCCCTGACCATTAGATCCAGTCGTGACCGACTCTGGGGCTGCATGCTCATCTCACATTATTGGCCGAGGGAGCCGGCATATAGCTTCCAGGTCATGTGGCCAGCATGACAAAGCTGCTTCTGGCAAACCAGAGCAGCACATGGAAACGCCGTTTACCTTCCCGCTGTAGCGGTTCCTATTTATCTACTTGCATTTTGACGTGCTTTCAAACTGCTAGGTTGGCAGGAGCTGGGACCGAGCAACGGGAGCTCACCCTGTCACAGGGATTCGAACCGCCGACCTTCTGATCAGCAAGCCCTAGGCTCAGTGGTTTAACCACAGCGCCACATGGGTCCCAGCCAAAAGGTAATTCATGACCTTCCTCTTCTCTATTTCGACACAGCGGCAAAGGAATTAGGAATCGTTCACTTCACTTTTGATTAACCACAGATTTTCATTTTGCCCAAACCTAGCAAACTGTGTTTCATTTTAACTACAGCTTGCTGGAAACAAATCAAATCACAAGATATGAAGGGTTTGTTTTTTTTGCTCCAAAAATCTATAGCTAAATTTAGCCATGATTTAGAGCTAAGAAATTACTGCAATTAATAATTTAAAAATGGCATGGAAAGCTTCTAATTTCCTCCTTGCAGCCACATCAGTAAGGAGAGGGAAGGTGAAACTCATGGGACCAAGGCTTGCAATGGAATGTACCTTCCTGGATAAACCATGGTTTTTCAAGACTCTGAAACTCAGACACTGTATATTTCTCAAACTTCCTAAACCTATACACTTATTCTAGGTGCTGCTGTCTCAAACACAGCATGAAGCATCAGTCCTGCAAGAGAGTATCCATAGGGACCTTTTGCATGCTGGTGCTATATGAGGAAATTTGTGGATTGACTCACTGAACAAACACGAGAATTAGCAGCACAGTAGATCAGAATGTCTCTGATCTCGGACTTCCGGTCTGCTGTGGAGGGAATGGCGGAACGCTCCATGTCGTCTGCTTAAAAGATGGCACTGTTCAGGCTGTCAGGGCTCCAAGGGTGAGCGCCAGGGCTAGGCGCCCCCGAAACCACCCCCATGGGCAAGTGGGGACTCCAGGGGTCCAGCGGAGCATAGGAACTCACCACAATCTCGATCTCCCCACCACCTTTGCAGCGAAGGGGGGAAGGGAAGCGACTGGAGTCCGCTCACGGCTTCATCGCACTCTACAGCTGAAGCCACATGCTGTCACCGTAAGCAGTGGATTTTCCAATCAGAGGTAAAAGCCAAATAAAGCTTTAAAAAGAAAAAAAATAGGCGTAAATTAATTTATTTGAAAACAGAAGAAAAAAAGGAAGTCACCTTCTGATTTCTGCGGACAGAATTCTGCGGATTTCTACTTTAATTATCAGTGACCTTGAATTTTTTTTGTTTTGTTGTGGCCCTAATGCATTCTTTAAAAAGGTAAATTGTTAAGAGCCAAATTGTAAACAACCAAGCGTTCTTCTATAACTCGAAGTGCACCCTTTTCATCCTCTTAATGTTGCAATGTGTCTTTTTATCACAGCGTGCGTAGATGGACCCATCTACAATTTCTGAGAACAAAATGCCCAGTCAACCCCTATGAATGCCATGTTACAGTTTTGTATGGAAGTAGTCATTCAGACAGAATGTGGGGTGAGTGGGGGTGGAATAAAAGAAAAATAAATTGACACCTACTTTATGTTATGAATTTCTATGGCAAACCTAGAGGGATGTGACTTAAAATATCTAGGAAATAAATCCCCTGAAAATAAGGTTTAGAATGGAAATGCTGACAGACATTTAACGATAGCCGAAGTAGCTGGCACTGCTATAATAAAGGGACTTATATGGGATGGGGGAAGAGTATGCTTCACAAAAGCATGTGGATTTCAGGGTAGAGCTATATGCAAAATCAATGTAAGGATGCATGATAATATGCCTGAGTTATTATGATGCAATGGTGTCTGTTACAAAGAACCCAGAAGCTAAGATATTTCAGATAACTGGAAAAGAATTTAAAGGAAAAATACAGCCAAAGCAAAACACTTTAAAGTCTCATTTATTTCAATGGGGGAAATGTAAGCATTTAGCACTGTAATGCTAAATCAGTTAATCACTTAAAACAGTTTTGATCAGCTAAAAAAAAAATCATAAATTAACAAGGCCTTTTTTTAAAGTGCTTTTAAAAACCTGCAGTTTGCAAACACTATCACAGAGTCTTCCTCTCTCATTTTTAGCATGGAATTTTGTTTTGAAATAACAGTAAAATTTCAGGCAACCAAAAAGAATACAAAAATAAAAGATTACTAAGTAATTAAGGGGGTAATAAAAATAATTGATTAGCAACCTTAAAGCATCATGGATAAGCCTGTGGGACAATCAGAGTGAAACACTCAAACATTTTATCCCACGGACTACTTGAAAACTGCTGTTGTACCAATTATAATGTGCTGTGCTGGATGCTGTATGATTTTTCAATAAACACTTGTTATTATACAGCCTATTATGTTTGTGTGTTTCTCCAAGTGGATTTCCTTAATATAGGCATTCTAGTGTTTTTGTATGATTTTCAATTGCATTCTTATTTCTTCCTTTATTTCTTGTGTTGCACCTTATTGTATTACAATGTGTATTCCACAGAGTTCAAACTGTAATACAGTGGAATAGAATACAAGAAATAAAAGAAGCAATTAAAAAATATCAACATGAATATTTCGTGTGGCCATACCATGGACCACCTGAATGAAGCCTGTGAACCATTGGTGTTTCATGGACTACAGTTTGGGAGCCTATGGAGAATCTGACTAACCACTGAGAGTATGGATGTGTAGTAAGGTATCTACTCAGAAGTGAACCTCACTGAATTCAAAGAGACTAACCTTCAGATAAGTGAGCATAGTTATTGCAGCCTAAATTATTTAGGGAAAAAACAGATTATATGGACGTGATGTAACTAACTGGTCTTGCAAGTGGAAGTTGACACAGTGAGTTTTGCTAGTGTGATGGGGCTTCTCACCCCCTCCCTGTACATCTGCACAACCCCCAGAATTAGCCTAGGTGTGTGTGCAGCAAGCATAACCCCAGAACAGCATGCTGTGGGTATAAATCTATTGCTGTTTAGAAAAAAAAAGACACCTTCTCCCAGTTGACACCAGCTGGGACACACATGTGAATGTTCTATGCAAAAAAAAGTATGATGTTTGCTTTGGACAGGGGGGACAGGGACCAATCACCTAAAATTCTTACAGTCAATCAATTAACATTTCTTCAATGTTTTAGAAACTTCATAAGAAGGTGCTCGTGTTATGTTGAAATTGCAGGCTCTTTCCCCACATTTGGGTGGTTATTTATCACTCCAGATTTCTGTTTGTTCACCATTACCTCAACAAAGCCAGCCCCAAGATTCCAGCAAATGTCTTTTTAACCTGATTTTCCCCATCCAAGTGCCATGCTAAGATGTTTGATTCTTACCCTTTCAAAAACAAACCAATCATAAATTACCTCAGGCATCAAAACACCAATGCAGTCATAGACATCTACAGAGAGGTAAGCCCCATTGAATTGAATGGGGCCTATTCTCAGGTAAATGCGTATAGGATTGCAGCCAGGAATGTCTAAAAAGATGCCACAAGCAGGTATACAAATATAATTATTCCACCTCTGTGTGTGTAAAACTCACTCCCTAGCAAGGAGAACAAGGAGAGTGAGTTGCAGTCAATGCAACCTACTGATCAATTCTTTATTCAGAATTGTTTAAAAACTAAATGTTTGCCTCCTTCCTTTCTCTGTTTCCTCTCCCTGCTGCCTCTACTCCCTGCCTTCCGCCAGCAGCGATATACGACCATCAGGTCTTACTGGCGTTCCAACAGAATGAATGGTTTAGAGATGTAGCCAGTCATTTTAATATTCCTGTCTCTCAATAATAATGAATCAGGTTCCCCTCAAATAACTTCACTTGGTAATCCTTTCATGTCTATTTGGCTCCTGAGCGATTTCTGTAGAGCATTGTCTGTAGGGAGAGGATGCAAAGCAGGAGGTGGAGGTGGGGGGATGGGAGAGGGGGTCTGTGAGTTTCTTTCTTTTCTGCCTACAAAACCCAACCCAAACTGTCAAGGTGACAATCCAAAACGATAATCAAAACCACTTTTTACATTCCATCTTGTAACTGCCGCAGGCAAGTTTGAAAGGAGATGCTAACAAATCCCAAAGAATATCACGTATTAAATATTTGATACACAACTAGCTATGTATACAATAGACATCAAACTTACATTACATATCCCTTTAATTTCTATACCATAGGTAAACAGCTGCTTACCCATAAACATCTGCTAGATGTGGATTCTGTAAGATTGGATTTTGTTTACATTTTAGAAATGGGCATCGTGGAGAAGGAAAAAAGAGTTTTCTTTTTAAAAAAATGAGATACTTTTTTAATAACCATGGTGGGAAAAGTATTTTGAAAATACTTTTACAAAGAAGATCTTGCATATTCACACATTTTTCTTTAAGAATGACAATGCATTCAAAATGCAGCCACCTTTCCCAATTTTGAAGGGTAGGGTAGGGGGACATTAGCTTTTAAGGAAGAAAAAATGAAGGAGGTATCAAATATTTCAGGCAAATTTCTTTTCCTAGAGGAGTTCCTCCTTCCTGCCAGCAACAACAAATTTACAGTTTTTTTATGTTTTTTTTAAAAAAATGCTTTAGTGGTTTAAAAACATAACAAAACAGAAAACCAAATCAAACAACATACAGTATAGCGATTAACAAAAAACAATAAAAAATTAACACTCCTTACGTACCAAAAAGATAGACACAGAATTAATTTCATCCTTTACTAATTCTAATGTGTTTTTATATGTTTTTCAGTCTCGTCCTTGGATTCCCAGAGTCAGGATGTGTTGAGGAACGTAGCTGCTTCTTAGGGAAGTAGGTCCTTCAACTGCTGGGGTCTCATCTGGGCTGGTGCCTACTGGTTGTCCCTCTGATAGGGTGGGATTAGATCCTGAATTCTACTAAACTCATCAAAATGAATTACCAACTGTTCCCCCTAAAGCTATGTGCAAATGGCCTCTTGAAATTCCCCACCCTATTGGGCTCACCATTAGCTGTGGCGATGCAATGCAACTGGCAACAACAGTGTTGTCAACATGGCTGTCTTTTTGCACCCACCACAACGCCATAGCATCATATGGAAGGGTAGATAATGGTGACCACTGCACACACGTGTCCAGATTCAATTTTTTAAGCCCCTCTTCTTTGAGCCATTTAGCTCTGCTCCATGTGCTGCGTCAAGCTATGGCACCCACAGTTTCTGAAAGAATTCTGTATTCATTTGAAGCTCTGAAGACCCAGTGGAACACCAAGGTGTGCGTACATATCAAGCCAGTAAGGAGATATTTAGGTGATATGGACCATTGCAAAATATTTCAATAAATTAGATTCATTGTTTAATCATACATAATGGTGTTTGTATAAATCAGGCTCACCTGGCTTGGATCAGATTCTCCAGAAAACTGCAGAATAGCTGGGCTTTGTCTAAGCCAATCTGAATTGATTTAGAGCTAGTGCTTCTTTTTCTAAAAAATATTTAGGGGTACTCTCATTTTCCTACTCATATTGAAATACTGTCTCTCAATGAGGCCAAACTTAGATTCACAAAATGTTTAGGGTATGTGTACCCCTGCGATCCCCCAGAAAAAGCACCATTTAGCACCCATAGGATACAAGATACAAATTGTAATCCCCTATCCCCAAAACCATTCTCTCCCTCTCTTTCTAGGGTTTCAAGTCACAAGGAAAGAAATATGTGTGTATACAGGTCTTTCTTGGGTACTGTGTTTCTGCATATGGCTATTGTTCCATCTGTTGTTGTTGTTTAGTCGTTTAGTCGTGTCAGACTCTTCGTGACCCCATGTAGATTGTTCCACCTACATGAGGATAACTAGTGACATTGAAAGCAGGATAAATGCACCAGTTAGGCAAGGAGGGAAGGCCCCGTCTTGCTCAACTCAACAAAGGGGCAGATCTACCTAAAGGAGATGTGGTCCACTGAGGGCAATGTGCGAGGCTGTGTAGTAATGTGTTCTTACTAGTCCACATTGTTCAGGAGTGGAGTGAGCTCTTTGCTGAACTAAGTGTCATTTCCAGATGCTCATCATGGCTAATGCCAGGCAGAATGTGCTATAGAAGATTGCACTAAGGCTATGTCTATTTTAAGATGAAGTAGAAAATGTTAGCTAATGGATCTATCACAGTCTTAAAGTCTGGTTTAGAATAGTCCATGGTTGATTTAAATGCTATTATAATGCGGCCCATTGTCAAAACCATTCAGAATCTCATTTTCTTAACAGACTTTTATACAGTCTTTAACTTGACCATCACTAGACTTCTGGAAGATACTGAAACATTACACTGATTAAAGTTGGAAGACATGAATAGAGATTAGGATATTCTGTTCACACTCTATATGCTTTTATAGATCTTCTTTAGAGACTCTGAAACTGACCGATTGGAGGTTGAATACTGTGCTAGGAGAATCCCAGAATATTTACTAATTTTTAATATTCAAATATAGAGTGCTTTACAACAACAGGCTTTTAAATCATGATCTTCATAACATTTTAGAATCTTATTCTGTATAAAACAAGGTATATGTCAGTGTTTAAAACTGAATAGGCATGGAAAGTCAAAGACAGGAATAGCATTTAAAGAAAAGAAAAGAAAAAAGAAATCTCAATGTTTGTCTGCACAGATTCCCATCCCCTAATTTCTGCATTGCTCCTTAATCTTGACAATAAACAAATTTAGTTTTAACAGTTCCACTAAAAATATGAACAATTATTGCGTATTATATGCATTCAACAATGCTTGTAGCTATACTTACATAATAATCATCATAAAATAATGCTGCAGGGCTTTATTGGCACTATATAAAAATATACAGAACTTTTGTGCATACATAACTTTTGTATGATTCTATGCATTTTTGGAGTGGGACATGGGTGGCAGTGGGACACAGGTGGTGCTGTGGTCTAAACCACTGAGCCTCTTGGGCTTGCCGATCAGAAGGTCAGCGGTTCGAATCCCTGTGACAGGGTGAGCTCCCGTTGCTCGGTCCCAGCTCCTGCCAAACTAGCAGTTCGAAAGCACGCCACTGCAAGTAGATAAATAGGTACCACTCTGGCGGGAAGGTAAATGGCGTTTCCGTGTGCTGCTCTGGTTTCAGTGTTCAGTTGCGCCAGAAGCGGCTTAGCCATGCTGGCAACATGACCTACAAAAACTGTCTGCGGACAAACGCCAGCTCCCTTGGCCTGTAAAGCGAGATGAGCGCCGCAAACCCAGAGTTGTCTGCAACTGGACTTAACTGTCAGGGGTCCTTTACCCTTTTTTATGCATTCTTGGAATTAAAGCTGTAATCCTGCCCACTTACAGTGATACCTCAACTTTCGAATGCCTCGATTTCCGAAGGTTTTGACTTACGAAGTCGGCAAACCCAAAAATATTTTTGCTGTACGCGCAGTCTAGCGGCGCGTGCGGTCTGCGCATGTGCAAAGCGCAAAATTGTGCTTCGTGCATGCACAGAATGGGCGCTTCGACATCCAAAGGTTTCGACTTATGAAGAGCGCCGTGGAACGGATCACCTTCGTAAGTCGAGGTACCACTGTGCATAGCCGTAAGTAAGACTCATTGAATTTAGTAAGACATTACTGAGTGGGCAAGCAGACAAGTGGGGCTAACTTCTGAGTCACAAAGGCTTATATTTCAAAACAAGAGTTACACTTAGTAGCTCTATTAGTAGACCCTGGCTGGAGCGATGCCACTCAGCACCACTGCACTCCACAGAACAGCATCATGTGCATGTTGAGTCTTTCTCAATCTGGATTAATGAGTGACATGTGCCAGGCATCCTATTTCACCCACTGTAAATGAATGATTCAGAGCGTAGGGCATGTGTACCCCTCACAGAAGCACACAATCTGAAGCAAATCAAAAATAGTTGTGTATTTCTAAATGGCCCACCCTTGAAGCTCGAAGCCCTAATTCCTCAGACAGACTTTACTATTATATTGCAACACTTTTTATTACTTTTAACCCATATTTATACTTTGCTAGCTCAGTTTATGATAGTATTTGCTTTAGTCAATTGCTATCTGTGTGAAAGGGACCATTTTTGCCGCTTGCTGAAAAGTCACTTCAGACTCCGGTTGTCAGCTGATGGTAAGCACAAAACCAATGCATATTACGTACATGACAGAAGCTAGAATGTCTTTAGGAATGGGAATCAACAACAATTGTGACATGGAGTGGCTGGTAAGTACATGGTGCCTCTGTTAACATTCTGCCTATCAAAACATAAGATACCTTGCTTGTGTAGAAGCATTTTAAGCTTCAGGACACAGGCAAATACCTAACTTAATGTGAGTTAGAAAGAAGCTTAGCTATGGGTATGTTATTCCCTAATTGCCAAAGGCAAGGTTTCTTGTACTCCCCTCTCAAGCAGCTGGTTCATCAAAAGATGCTAGATTAAATTGATAACTAGAGTTATTGAGTCAGAAGACTGTGTGATGTAAATTAAGTAAGTCTTTGCTTAGCATGAATTATCGAGTACCGTGCTTATACATATACTAATATCCCCCTCTCACAAGTCCATATAATGCTAACCAAATTCCTGTGATTGGAGAAGGGTATAGAGTATTATCCCCCCCCCCAAAAGGACAGTCCTGAGATTTGTAGCAAACAAGCCCTTCACCAGAGTTGTTCTAAACATAAGGGGAAAATAAAATATCACATTTCGGACAGTGAGAAGATTAACAGTGTCCATACTGATAAAATAACATTCTTATTGGGCAGTGGTTCTTATAAGTGGAGATCAAGCACTGAACATGGATCCTAGTGAGGACTCAGTATGATGGGATCACAGTGCCCACTTTCCTCTTTGTTATGGGATGCTGGGGTGGAAATAGATGTTAACCTCTGATGGGAACCCAGAATGATTGCATTATTCTCATCCAGACCTGCTGCATCTGGTGAGATCATTTTGAGAGTTACAATGGGAGGGGGGATTACCTGCACTATACTGTGTGTAAGACTGCTTAACATGGTTTTGGGAGGGGGGTGAGGGGGGACTGTTTCTGTTTAAGTGAAAACATCACATATGGAGGTCATGGCTTGTTTGTTTGTTTATGACTTCTATCCATGTATTTTCACTGGGGTCTTGATGTAATGTATTAAGTAACATTCTCCACTTCAATTGTAATAAAAACGACTACAATGTATGTATGATACATTTATCCTTATGTTCAATGCACATTCATGTTTAGAATTAAATGAAATTGCATTCCTGACTTGCTTTCATGCCATTAAGAGGCTCAAATGAATCTCTTGCCCAGGACTATCCAACCTCTATGGCCACCACTGATTACCCCATGCATAAATTAGCAGCCCATCCTTTTTAAAAACAGCTTACAATGGAATCATTGAATTAGAGCAGGCACCCCCAAACGTCGGCCCTCCAGATGTTTTGGACTACAATTCCCATCTTCCCTGACCACTCGCCCTGTTAGCTAGGGATCATGGGAGTTGTAGGCCAAAACAGTTTGGAGATGCCTGAATTAGAGTATCTGACTTCATACACCAGGAATGCAAAGTCCTGTTGAATTCAGTGGGATTAACTTCAGGCTTGAGCTTCTAGCCTTTGACTACTCAGTCTTGTTGTTACCAAACATGTGTTCTGCTTCATAGTGATAAGCAATTAGAATCATAGAACTGTAGAGTTGGAAGGGACCATGAGGGGCATCTAGTCCAACCCCTTGCAATCCAGGAATCTTTGGCCCAACATGGGAATCAAACCCACAACCCTGAGATGAAGAGCCTCATGCTCCACCAGCTGAGCTACCCAAGACATCTCTTTGATCAACATAAAATATTCTTTGTGGCACATTTCTCTCAGTTGCCATTTTGTGAGATCCTGTTTTTAGAAAGATCCCTGATCCAGAGTGCACCAGTTCTGATCAAATCTGAGAAATTTGGCTTTATATGGAGATGGAGGAAATACCCAGCAACAGGTAGGAGAGACTAAACCACTCTGTTTGTATAGCAATATAATATACTGGAGTACCAGTTTGATAGCATCATGTAAACCCAGCCAATAACTCCTTTGGGGATATAAAATATGCAGTGACTTATGGTAAAGTTACACGATGCTGACAAGAGGTCATAGTGATGCTTAGCAATGGCAGTATTGCTAATTACATTGCTATAATAAATAATACTATTAGTTCTTCTCTAGCATAACATATCCTTATGACATTGTAAATACAGATAACACAGCCAAACAAATTTGTCTTCTGACATATATGACAGTGTGCTGGCAATGGACACAGCAAAAATGCAAGGCCTAAAATGCTCCAAAACACACTTTCAGACACTGCTACATGGCCCCAAAAGTTTACATAGAGATTTACAATTGGATACTTTCTAATTAGACACAAGCAATGAATACAAACCAGCATTCCAGATAGAGTAACATCTGTTCCAAAGTAAGTTGCAATAACAGTTGCACTTCCTTTATAAACATCTGTAGCATTTCAACTTTTCAAAGATGTCAAATTCATTTTAAGCCAGGACTTGCTGTTTGGAACTCTTAAAAATGCACAGTGGCATATTTTTCACATACTGAAGATACAAAATGTTCTTGCATTTTGCAATTCAGTGTGTGTGCATGTAAACACACACACACACACACACACACACAGAGAGAGAGAGAGAGAGAGAGAGAGAGAGAGAGAGAGAGAGAGAGAGACCCTCTCTTAATTATTATTATTTTAAACATAATCAGCCATAAAATCACTTCCTATATCCTTGGATAAATCAACATTGTTGGAAAATATACTCCAAGCTCATTTTTGATTCCCATGTTTAAGAGTGATAATTACTTTTCGTCCTTTAACAAATCATGACCCAAGTTCAGAAATTCTCTTTTTGAGTAGCCCCTCAAATGCTTCCCCTGATTAATACGGAGGAAATTGAGAGAAATTCCCTGTGATTAATCCACACAAAATGCTCTTCGCCACTGCTTTGCCCCCAGGAATCGGGCCGCACATCCCAATGCTGTAAGGCAACCTCACAACAGTAAGGTTTTAAACAAAGGTTGGCTGTGGAACTAAATCAAAGCACCAAATCCATGCTGTTGATGAATATCAAAGGAGATTAGATAAGGATGATACAAAATAACAATCTTGCCTTGGATGAAATTCTAGATTTGGGGAGAAAACTGTGAACGATTATAATAGGAAATAATAACAATTTTTTTTTAAAAAAACTCCTCTGTGTGTCTCCAGAGAGAAGCCGGAAAGGGTTAACGAAAACGAACCCTGACAATAGTGGAAACAGTTCTTCATTGTGTGTTGGTTCACTGCTCCACAGGGCATAGCAGATGTTGTGTCTGGTAGTAAGAAGGGCCCAGGAGGTGTGAGCTGTCAATCACTATTCCTCTAACTACAGACTGTGCTATGGATATGAAGCAAGACTAAAACAATCTGTCTCAGCTGGGGTGTGTGAGGTATCAATAACCCTTGGCAGAGGTGTCAAGAGCCTTGCTGGAATCAAACTACCCTGCTGACCAGCTGCTTAGCAAGTTAACAAGCTCCCATTCACCATTCACAGGCCTCCCAGTGCAACAATTAACACAACTGGAGAATGACTCTTCTCTGAATCCTTATGAATAAAGCCTTGCCAAATCTACCGGTTATTGCTGATGCGTGGATATTTTACTCAGGCAGATAGACAGGGAGAAGGGAAAGACAACGGTGTTGCAATAGCTGAATGGGCTGAAATGAAAACCTAATTTTTACCCTTTGAGGAGCAGTTGGAATGCGATCGATATAGTAAGAAAATGAGGGGGTGGGGAATGTTTTCACAGGTTAGCACAGTTATGGGGCAGCACAGCAGAAACGGCTGTGTGTAAACAGCTTATGCAGAAGTTAAATTGTAGGCATAAAGACAAATCATTAAATCGGCTGCCTGACCTAAGCCAGGGCCCAGGAAACATTTGCACAAGTTGTCGTTCGCAACAATAATACTGCAGTTTAATGCAGCTGATGGAAAAAAAAAAGGCAGCATAGTGAAAATGTAAAAATCTCTCACATAATGCCCTTAGATTCCATATTAAGTTTAGCTTGTATAGATTTGGATTCCTATGCAGTAAAATAAATGAAGTTAGGATATGTGAGCTATGATATTGGTTGCTTTTCTTTATTTTCTAGGGTTCTCTGTCCCCCATACAATATAGTTTCCTGGGTGTTTCTTTAAAAATTTAAGGGGGAGTATAATATTAAAATAAAAACTACGCAAAATACAACACAAGCAAAAGTGTTATCTATGTACTACATTAAATCTTAGAATGTTACAAAAATGTCACAAAATGATTTACTTTCCACGTGTGTTTGCAAGATCAAAACAAAGTTTTGGATCACATCCAAATTTTGCAGGGGGTTATCTTCAGATCTTTATGTTCTCTTCCTAAACTCCAAGCATACCGGTAGTAAAATATGTTTTTCACGTGGAGGAGTGGAGTTTTGGATTTGATATCCCGCTTTATCACTACCCTAAGGATCCTCACTGTCCTCCTCACTGTATTTCCCATTTAAGAAAACAACAACCGAGAGTATTTGAAGCAGAGTTCACTGAAATGGCTTTAGGTTTGGCGTGTTAGTTGCTTAATTTTTCTGGTTTCATTACTGTATAATAAGTCTAAACTACTGTGTCTGCCTATTAAAAATAAAGGGAGGGCCATATAAAAGAAAATATTAGCTTTAAACAGAGTTGAGCAACATATTAGCTTCAGACATCTAATACTGTTTACCCTTATTTTGACACAAAATAGTGCTGATAGCCCACGAGACCTCTTAGGGCAGAGCTTTTCACACAGCAAAAGCTGTTTTCTACTACAAAAGCACAGCAGCTGTGGCTCCTGCAGATACTCTTAAAGGGCGATATAATAAAACCCTGGGAGGGAGTAGGTCGAGACAGGAGCATGAAATGGACGAGATGAAGATCCTTTGTCACAGCCAAACAGGCTGCAAAGTTACTATAGTAACATGCAGTATTACACTCCAGGTGGATTGACTTAATGTTGCCTAAACAAAACAAAAAAAGAGGTTAATATAAACCAAACCAATAATTATTACACATAATCTACCAAACTGTTTGCCAAGATGCTATTATTTCTTTATTTAACCACACCATAGAAGGCAATGTGAAAATTGCTGTCTGTGATGGCAGAGCAAAAACGGATCTCCCTATTCCCATTGTGGAAATATGTTCATGTACAGCTGAAACAGGAAACCCCTAAATCCTCCTTCATTCACACAGGAATTGATCACACAAAGTTTTTTGGCTGAGAATCATTTATTTTATTTTATTGCCTTCCAGGAGTGATTAAAACCTCTCACCACTCTGAAAATGAATTCAAACTGCAGTTTGGCTGTTTAAATATTCATTGGTTTCTTAGTCTCAAGCAGCAGGCCTAGGTGCTTTATAACACCCTAAAATGGAATGGGCCATACCTGAAAAGCACCCAATCCTTAAAATGAACAAGAAATAGGTGGTAGGTCAAAAGAAAGATCAAAAATTGACAGGGCTAGCAACGTGAAAACATCTCATCAGGCAATAGCTATCAAATAGCACACTATCTTCTTGTGGTCTATTTAATGTAGTCTAGAGTGGAAGATATTATTTCAGGTGCAAAAATATCTAAGGCAAGTTGTTCCCAAACTCTTTTTTCTGTCCCAGACCACTAGGAACTTGCTGGAGATCCTGATGGACTGCTTAATGATATTTCTGTTCATTTTAGCAATTGTAATGTGTTGTGGTAGATGTTGCACAATTTATAATTTCAGTTTTACAGAGATGCTGCAGATAAACAAAGCTTGCAGGCAACAGTTTGGGAACTCCTCTTCTATGGCAATCAGTGGACACATGAGCAGCAGGCATGATGTAAAACAGAATGCAGTGATTTGAAGGGCAGATCAAAACATTCATCTAGGGTCTCTCAGCCTTTGCTGAAAAACTTCTCTTTCTGTTTCGGAAGTTTCTGAGTTAAGAATATTAAATTTTAAAAGACACCAATGTGATATCTTTCCTCCGCTTTGGAATTTCAGTGATGTTCCTTTACTTTCTCTTCCCTGAGAGAGCAATGCTATTTATCTACTTCATTCTGCAGGGAAGTGTAACATGCCTAATTAATATTTGCACACTGGGCTATTTTGTAGCATAATGAAATCATATTCCTAAAGTGATGTCTAAGTGCAAATATTGCTAAACCCATTAATGGCAAATATTGGGACAGAAGCTAGGCTGACAGCAAGCGAACAAAGCGCTCCATCCCACACACTCCATTCACACAGATACAGGTAGAATGGCATGATACGGTGTGGCCCAAGGCTGAAATGCTCTTTAAAAACATCCATGTTACACCCCCCCCCCCAAAAAAGGGAGGGCTTCAATCATTCTTCCTGACTCTATTTATGACATTCATTCTTAATTAGACCTGGGGTTTCCAACAAAGTTGCTTGCGATTGAAACCATTAAGGCTGCAGTGCACCCTCTAAAGGGGAATGGGAGGCACAACCAGGGGATCTATTAAGTGTGATGTCTGCTGCTTCTGCTGCAATACAGCAGTTGCCTCCTCCTCCTCCTCCTCCTCCTCCTCCTCCTCCTCCTCCTCCTCCTCTCTCTCTCTCTCTCTCTCTCTGTGTGTGTGTGTGTGTGTGTGTGTGCCTGAGACAGACAGACAGACATTGTTCTTGAAATGCTACAGAGTCCTTGAAACCACAAACCAAATAAGAATTCGTCATCAAAACCACTTGGGCAAAATGTTTTAAAATAGTTGCTATATTTTCATATACTTATTCTAAATTCCAATGCCTTCTTTACAAGGCTCAGGGTCCCATGTGCTGCTTTTGAGGGGCGACACAGGCTTCTGAATGTGTCGTCCCCCAAAGCTAGAAGGAATACCAGAAATGCCCCTTTTAATGAGTGAGGCCTCCACAACTCAGAATTAGGGGATTTGTATGTTAAATCTGATGGGTTGCTGTATGCGAGAATGTGCCCAGTTTTCTCTCTGTGTAACTTTTAACAGTTTCATAAATCAAACTGCGATTGATTATGAATTACTTTCTAAGGTTTGCCCGTGTGCATCCTGCATCGCTAAGCAGTGATATTCTGCCATCTTTGTGCATGTTCAAATTTTCCTCATCGAATGATTTTACTTTAATGCTTTAGTTAAAGTATTTACTTATTAAAAAATATCATAGGCCATTTAATCTGAAGGATAAAGTAGTACATTTAGATATAACCAACAGTACAGATCTAGACCCCTTATTCCAAACAACAACAACAACAACAACAACAACCATTTATTTATACCCCACCCATTTGGCTGGGTTTCCCAATGGGCATTTTAAATGTAGGAAATAATTTTGTTTACAGTGACTGCAGCGGAAACAAAGTTTTGTTTTAAGTTCTTTGATACTGATTGCCTTTCCCAGGGCTAATACTTAGTAGAAAATGAAGATTCTTTAAGAATACGAATGTATGTGTGTATGTGTGTTCAAACACTGTGAAATAACTTTCAAGCAGTAAATTAATAGACATCTACTTGGATGTAAATCACACAATGGATTTCCCCCCAGGTAAGTGGGTATAAGATTGCAATCTAAGGCTTCAGATTTTTTTTAAAAAAATCATGTATTAATTAATCTTGATAATGTGTATGTTATTAATACTTAACTTCATTCATTCTGATGAAACTGGTAACTGTTTTGAAGATTCATATGAAATTGACCCCACAGTCTAGAATGAAGACGTGAGACAGAGCTGGGGTTAGAATCATAGAATCATAGAGTTGGAAGAGACCACAAGGGCCATCCAGTCCAACCCCCTGCCGAGCAGGAAACACCATCAAAGCATTCTTGACATATGCCCGTCAAGCCTCTGCTTAAAGACCTCCAAAGAAGGAGACTCCACCACACTCCTTGGTAGCAAATTCCACTGCCGAACAGCTCTTACTGTCAGGAAGTTCTTCCTAATGTTTAGGTGGAATCTTCTTTCTTGTAGTTTGAATCCATTGCTCCGTGCCCGCTTCTCTGGAGCAGCAGAAAACAACCTTTCTCCCTCCTCTATATGACATCCTTTTATATATTTGAACATGGCTATCATATCACCCCTTAACCTTCTCTTCTCCAGGCTAAACATACCCAGCTCCCTAAGCCATTCCTCATAAGGCATCGTTTCCAGGCCTTTGACCATTTTGGTTGCCCTCTTCTGGACACGTTCCAGCTTGTCAGTTACAAGTTCCAACCCTATTAAATAACATTTTTGTAAAAAGTTCAATCATGTGAATCCTTACCTGGGAGAGACATTGAATTCAATAGGATCTATATCTGAATGCACAGGATGCACTGAGTATTTGTTTAACAAAAGGATTTCTGCCACTTTTATCAGAACCTTTTGAATTTCTGATAATGCTCTTAAAAAGAGTTGTTACCATTTCAAAATACATGTTCTATTCTTCTAAAGTTCTGTGCTTTAAAATAAGTACTCTGGTCAGTTTTAGAACAAGCCAGTTCAAACATTGGGTAATGAAACTCACTTATTAAAGAAACCTGAATTTGTTTTCAATCAGAATCCTAGACCTGTCCACAATGCTAAACTGAGATTTTTTTTAAAAAAAAGTGAAACTAAACTTGGCAAATGCCTCATTTTTGCTGAGCAAGAGAAGTATATAGCGTTCAGCCACTCACAGTGCAATCCTATACTCAGAAATAAGCCCCACTGAAAAAAATTTGGATTTACTCTTAGGTAACAGAGCAATGCAAAACCTGTCTGAGCAGTGGCAGGGCAAGAGGATAAGCTTCTGTGTCTATAGTCTTGTTGCTTACATCAGACACAGCAGAAGGCAGAAGGCCGAGGCAGGCAAAACCTACTCAGGGCTATGCCAGCTTTGAGCTTGCATAGCAATTCAGCCACATGTCACCAAGTGAAGGCAGTGGGAACAACCCATTTGGGGGGTTTCTGCATTCTGCATGCCTGGACTTTTGGTGGCCAGAATGAGAAGCTCGGTGTTGGTGGAGTGATGCTGAAGCTGTTCTGGGTTGGGTGGAGAGAGTCCATCACCCCACGCAGGAGAGCCAGTGTGGTGTAGTGGTTAAGAGCAGTAGACTCATAATCTGATGAACTGAGTTTGCTTCCCTGCTCCTCCACATGCAGCTGCTGGGTGACCTTGGGCTAGTCACACTTCTCTGAAGTCTCTCAGCCCCACTCACCTCACAGAGTGTTTGTTGTGGGGGAGGAAGGGAAAGGAGAATGTTAGCCGCTTTGAGACTCCTTCGGGTAGTGATAAAGCAGGATATCAAATCCAAACTCTTCTTCTTCTTCCTCCCCACCCCAGCATTGCATATGAGATGGCACTCTAGGTTTGTATAGGATTGTACCCTAAACCAAATAATTAGCACTGAAGGTCGACAGAATATATTCAAAACCATAATCCACATGGCTTGCACACATATATCCTCTTTTGAGACATGTGCAGAATTGCACCATAAGCAAAGTTTGTCAAATTCCACTAGATGACTAGAAGTCACTTTCGTGTACTTTCAATGTACACAATGCTGCTTTTGCAAGATGCCCTTTGAGTTAAAATTAACACCTGAAGACTTTCATGGGAAAGTTCACCTGATATATGAAGTCACTGCAGTTAACAAGAGGCATATTGATGATCTCATTTGGGACAAAGCATTGGAGGAACATGAAACAAAGGCTGCAAAGAGCTCTGGAAGCAACCAGACAAACTGAATGAGGAAAACATGTCCAAAAATTTTCACACTTCAGTGAAGGACTAGCTGAATGGCGTGCAGGCCAATAACATATATTTTATCTCATGTAATCCCACCAAAAAGAAGGAGAGATTATATGCCAGATATTACAGCTCAAACAGTTGATGACCCTTGCTGAAAAATAATGCATAGAGCATTTGGAATGTGAATTCCAGTAAACAGCTTCTGTACTCCAGTGTTTATGCAAGAAAACCATATTAAGTTGAAAACTCTCTCTAATTTGAACCATCAGAATTTAGCAGAACATTACAAAGAGCTCTCCACCAGGCTCTTCGATTAAGGCCCAGGTGGCTTTTTGAGAGGGCTTTTTAATAGCCTCTTAGCGGAAAGCATTAATCTCTCCTACCATACCTCACCTAAAGGACCATTTCTGTAGGTCCATAGTAGGAGAAAAAACTGTTCATTTAACATTGAGAGTGCAAGCCACAACATGAAAAGTGTAGTTGCTCTCTGTCGCCTGGAGGCCAACCCAAAATTACACCTGTCCCACAGTGTGTTCCTGCCAGGAACTAAAGCTCTTCAAGGATGAATGCTGACAGCCTTATCAGGGCAAACTGCCACAGTTATATTCTGTGTATCTTGCTCTACTTCCACACTCAGCACAAAAGCAACGCATGAGCTATAGCAAACAAACCTATAGACCCGATTTGTATTATCCACGAACTGCATAATTAGTCTATGCTGTTACTTGTTTATCTGCTGAATGTTCACCAGTGATGGAACAAACAGGAACTGAAGAGAGGTTTTTATTGCCTGCAAAATACCTGACTACAGCAAATGGGGTGGACCAGGGCCAAGAGTGTGTTACTGTATCCCCTAATAAATAGTGACAACTAGGGCTGTATTTTTCCCATAGTCATCATAGGCTTCATGATTTATCTCTGAATGTGACACAGCTATTTCTCCGCATTAATAAATATTTTATGTTTAATCATAAGATATCTACATTTTGGACAATGTGAAGTGAAATATGTAAAATATTTACCATGAAATATGCATTTCTTTGTCGTTGGGAGGGAAATTACAGCCTTAGCAATTAGACTACTGTGTCAGGCCTTAAGCTTGGCCCCAACCAGCATGACGCGGCTAAGGGTATAAGTACAAACCTGCAATGGAAGTTGTGTCTCCAAATATGCCAGTGCAACAGCCGGAACTGACACAGAGTAAACATATGCAGAATATTTCTCCCTCCCTCCCTCCCTCCCTCCCTCCCTCCCTCCCTCCCTCCCTCCCTGTATATGTTCACATGTTGGCATCCATCTGTCTCAGGAGACAATGGAAGAGTGTGCCTTTGGGGGCAAAATCAAACTGTTGGAGCATTACAGTGCCTGCTGTGGCTCTAGAGACCAATACAGAAGAGACATGTCTTGTTGCAGCTGGGGCAGATGAAGGCATCCAGTTTTGCCACTGCAGATGCACCATGGTGTTTCTTCTCTGCACTCTTCCCGGTGGTCATTCCTCCTCTGGTCATTGCTGTGGATACACAACTTGACTGTCTGTCTCCAGGCTCTACAAACATCTGCAAGGGATTCCACTAAGCTGGGGTTATTGTTGCCAGCCATCATGCCATGTTTGCAGACATCTTTGTAACACAGAGTTGGTCTGCCAACAGGCCTAGTGCCTGATACCAGTTCCCCATACAGCATGTACTTGGGGATCCTGCCATCTTCCATTTTGTGTGCATGACCAAGCCAGAGTTGATGTCGCTGAGACAAAAGAGTGTGAACATGGTGGGAATGTGGGCCTGGGAGAGCACATCTTTGCACATCTGTCCTGCCATGTGATGCCCAAAATCCTTCTGACAGTGCATATGGAAGGCATTGAGGCATTGCTCCTGGTGTGTGTAAGTTGCCCATGACTCACTTTCACAAAGCAGCACGCTCCACGTGCAAACCTGGTAGATCTTCATCTTGGCATTGGAAGTTAGCATCCCATTCTTCCATACCCTTTTAGAGAGGCAGGCCAGTACTATAGCTACCTTGCTAGTACACTTGTCCTGCTCAGCATCAATGGAAAGGTTGCTGGTTATGGTGGGACGCAGGTAGACAAAATCATCCACCACTTCAAGTGGGTGGTCACCAATGCTGATGCATGCATGGAGTACGGGTAACGTCATGACCCAAAATGCTGGTGTTTGTCAGGCTGGTGGGGAGGCCAAACTCCATGCAGGCTTAGACAAAACGGTGATGAGCCTCTGTGCAGCTTCTTCAGAATGTGCTGCCCATGTGCAATGGCTTTCCCAACAATACTCAGCAGGGAGGTAGCATGGTAGTTGTTACATCATGGCAGTCACCTTTGTTCTTGCAGGCATGTCCAAAGTCCGTTTCAGGGACCTAATCCGGCTCGCTGTCCGGTTTAATCCGGCCCCTGTGACAGTTTATTTCCTGGGGTAAAATCCTTAAAAAAAACCTCAACAACTTCAATCCTTAAAAAAAAAAAGGGTTGGCCCTTTGGTTGGGCCTCACGGCCCTTCACTTCATCAAATCTGGTCCTCTTTGAAAAAAGTTTGGACACCACTGTGACAATGCTGAGGTCGTGCACATGCCTGAGAGCTTATGGCATTCTTCAGCTTGTCAAGGGAGAGATGAAGTGTGGTGATATCGCCCCTTTAAGACTGATTTATGGAAATGGGTAAGAACCTCAGAAATAATAAGCTTACATATAGCAGTCCCCTATTAAGGCTTCAAGGCCAGTTTCACAAGGGTGTAAGTTCCCATAAAACCTGGGTTGGTGGAAGGTCTCGGCAGCCAGCCAGGCCAAGATCAGCATCTATTTGGGCTTTGACAGCATCTTGTTCCATTGCCAGCCTATTGAGACTTAAGTGTAAGCGTTTATGTTAATTAGCTGGATAAGTTAGTGTTTGTTGTTTTGTTATCTTCTGAGCCATTTTAATCTGTGTAATTATTTGGAGTTTTTCCTCTTGTAGAGTTTTGTTTTAGTAAAGTCTGAGTATGATTTTATGAAATTTGGTCTGGTCTGAGTTCCTGAACCCTTTAATTTTGACCACGCTGTTCAGAGCAAGGGTCATCCACCACAGGGAGGGACATCCAATTTTTCCAAGGCAAGCAGCGTCTGATTGCTGTCAATTGCTGTGTCGAGACCATGTTTTCCCATGAGTACAGTTCTTGATAGTGCTCTGTCCGTTGCACTATGGTAGCCCGGTGTGACACTAAAGTTGTTCTATACCAATTGCTTGGTAGCAACAAAGTCCAGCTGGTGCCAGTGGCTTGACCTTGGACATCAGAGCAACGAAACCATGTAGAGAAATTACCGGTAGCCACTTTTTGAGTTCACATCCAATTCAAGCAGAACATGTTCAGTTACTCAGATTATGAAACTGAGGCTAAATATTTGCATGTGATTTATAAGCTCTTCACGAGTTTCTCACAAATCATTCAACAGAGATTTCTCGAGGGAAAGAGATATTCTTGTTCCGAATCCCTATAACCACTGCTTCATCACTGGATTCATGGAGCCTAAGGGAAAGGCAGTTATGATTAGGGATGACAAAGGAATTTAGTTTGGTTCACAAAAGAACAAAAACAAAAGAAACCTACAATATGTCAACTGAAAAGTGTCTATCCTTCAAAATTCGCACTTCTCTGAATTTTTCAATATGCTTCTCTAACCAAAAATGCATACATAAAAGTACATTAGGGAAGGGTATGCATGAAATTTTACACATTAGTATATTATGAGTGGTAAAGCATATTAAAATGCTTCATGGTTACTTTTTAAGAGAAACTGCAAGAAATGTAGCAAACTGAATTTAAGACTGGAAAAATGAGAAACCAAGAGAAAATGAAAGCAACAGATTTATCCTTCCATAGTTCTGATCTGAAATGCATATTTAAGGTGTGGTGAGGCTAAGGCTTGGAGAGGAGTGAACAGAGACTGGAAGGAGAGGAAGAAGATGGTGCTGTGGTGAATCTGGAAAAAGCCAACATTAATCAGAGACTATAATACTCATTCATTCATTCTTCATTCATTCATTCATTCATTCATCCATTCATTCATCAATACTATCAATTCTGAAGGAAATCAGCCCCGAGTGCTCACTAGAAGGACAGATCCTGAAGCTGAGGCTCCAATACTTTGGCCACCTCATGAGAAGAGAAGACTCCCTGGAAAAGACTCTGATGCTGGGAAAGATGGAGGGCACAAGGAGAAGGGGACGGCAGAGGACGAGATGGTTGGACAGTGTTCTCGAAGCCACCAACATGAGTCTGACCAAAGTGCGGGAGGCAGTGGAAGACAGGAGTGCCTGGTGTGCTCTGGTCCATGGGGTCACGAAGAGTCGGACACGACTAAACGACTGAACAACAACAATAATACTCAAGGATCTGCTTTACCAAGCTGTGGCTCAATCTAGTCCAGTACTATCAACTTGAACTGGCATTGATCCTGCATACAGTACTCTTCTCCAGCCTTACTACTTGAGGTCTTTTTAAGTGGACATGCCATAGATTACACCTATAATCTGCCTGTGAAGCTACAATTAGTCTCTAGTCCACCCATTTAGGCTCAGCAACACTGGCCAGACAACCTCTGCCATTCAGAAGGAAAACCAAATAGGCCACCTGACTTAGATTTATTATTGCTATTATTTCTAATTCTTATTATGAAAATTTATAGACCACTCCAGAAGCTGTACGCCGGCTCCATTGGCCAGCAAAGCAAGATGACCGCCACAACCCCAGAGTTGTCTGCAGCTGGACCTAATGGTCAGGGGTCCCTTAACCTTTTTTTGCACAGCAAAAAAGTCATTGAAGTGTTGCACAATATAAAAATAGAATAGGTTTTTGTCTATAGAACAGATAATGATAGTATTTCATGGCACCACATTGGGAGTACTGCTCCATATATAAAGAACACACTGAGTCTCCTGGCAAGATCCAATGGAGGGTAGGGGAAACCAGCACAATCAAAAGCAAACCACAAGTTCTAATTTAATCAATTTCTTCTGCTAGTTGATAACTGCTCCAAATTTTCCATTTTGTTTGCAAACCCAGCAGACTGTATGGGCCTTTGAGACTTCTTTCATTGTTTTTCTTCTACCCTGAAAATGTAGCTTCACTCTTCTAGTTGTTTTACTATGCCTTTTATAAGATGTTCACATCACCTCTTTCTTTCTTTCTTTCTTTCTTTCTTTCTTTCTTTCTATCTTTCGGATTGTTACCCTTATTAATTAGACATTAAACCAGGGGTCAGCAAACTTTTTCAGCAGTGAGCCGGTCCACTGTCCCTCAGACCTTGTGGGGGGCTGGACTATATTTTGAAAAAATAATAATAATGAATGGATTCCTATGCTCCACAAATAACCCAGAGATGCATTTTAAATAAAAGGACATATTCTTCTCATGTAAAAATACCAGGCAGGCCCCACAAATAACCCAGAGATGCATTTTAAATAAAAAGACACATTCTACTCATGTAAAAACATGCTGATTCCTGGACCGTCCGAGGGCCGGATTTAGAAGGCGATTGGGCTGCATCCAGCCCCCGGGCCTTAGTTTGGGGAACTCTGCACGATCTTACAGACATTCCACCTGTAAAGGTTTAAATATTTTGAAAGGATGAAAGTCAGGTGTGGAAAGAAGATTTAACAGGTCAGAGAGAGGACCATTCAGGGATGAGATCACATTTAACTGATAAATGGGCAGCTGGGACACACTGTCAGAATTTTTGTTGTAATTTAGGGTAATTTTCTAAGACTCCTTATATTTATTTTATAATCTTCCAGTGGATAAACTTTATGAGATTATTCACTGATTACAACCTAATTTAAGAATTATTTGCTATTAAAAGTTTGCTGAACCTGGTTCAGCAGAAGCAGCTAGGGGGGAAAAATCCATCCCAACCTCTTTGGTTAGATACGAGACAACAGCAACCTTTCTTATTTCTGTGGGATTCTATTTCATTCTTGCAGGCTTAACTTGCCATTGCGTGAACAAAGAAAATACCAGACAGAAAGGGCTCTAGGCTAGCTCCTTCCAAAAGGATTCGACCTTCGAAATACTATCAATATCAACCCTTACACCCACCCGGTTAGCACTTTTTAATACATTCGCTGAAAGCCATTAATAAAGCAACAGTCATAGTCTGGTTCTTAACCATGTGTCACACTGAAATAAGTTCATGTAAATCTGTGAACTGCACGACAATGATCAAATTAACAGTCCTTTCAGGGGGGGAAATGCCCCTCAGGCTGAAAAATAATTAGTAGTCTCTCACTCTTTTCCTACTAATAAAAATCACGATATTATTGTTGACTGTGCTAATAAAACACCTTCTGTGACCCTGATGTAGCGGTGCAAAATACATGGGCAATTCCATTGTGCAGACCTCACACCTATTTTATTTGACATTTCTGCTGGTCTCCCTGCCTCCCTCTGGTTACGTCTAATTGTCAAAATGCAACTTCCTTTGCTTTGCTTTTAATAATTCACATCCTAAAGCAAATATCAGTTTTCTAGCACGGTTCTTGTCGTTTATATTTCTTTTATATGAGATAATTAAAGGGAACTTGTCATGGAGAGAGCCATTGTTTAAATCGCTTTTTCTAGGCTGTCCATGGAAACTTAAGCTGCCACCTGTCTCAGGAAGAACCTATGAAGGAACAAGTAAAAGGAAAGCCCTCACTATCTTCATGGCAGTCAATATGTAGTAAAGAAAGTTTGCTAGCGCTTGTGAAATCCACCCATGCACAGAACTACTCCAGCCACTCCAATTGAAGTACCTGTAAACACTATTTAAAATTAATGTAGCAGCGATAATGGTGCTGGACTTTTCACATATTCTGCAGAAGCAGATCCAGGTTTGCCAGCAAGTGTATGCTCAGTGTAGAGCAACTGCCAAACCTCCATGACACAGATATTTGCAAACACATGTTTAGCACATTTACTCCTTGCTTTTTTACGAGTATATGTAAAACACCATAGGCGTAAACCTAAAAATGCAATACGTGATGTGGTACTGGGGCAAAAGTGATCCTAGGAGGATTTATGATCTTTTGCGAGAATGTGATCAGGCAAAATAGAGAGAAGAAGTCTGTGTCATGCTCTTCCAGTCGTTCCAACAACACAAGCATTTTGGCTTACCTGACTGAAAGACCCCTCCTTTCCTCCTGCTATGCATTGTTTTAGGGGTTTTCCCAACTTTCCCCCAGAGGCAATTTAGCAGGGAAGGAGAGGAGGGAAGCCCTATTGCGTAAGTGGAAGTCCTCAGACAGGGCTTCTGCTGGCAGGACTCATTAGTTGAATCCCACCCTAAATGATTATGAGCATGCAGCTGCTTTTATTTGGGGGGGATCTCCAATGCTTAAGTCCGCTAGCAATTCAGTCATTAAATCTAGTTGCTAGGAACTCCGAATTCTCCTCACTAGGAAGCAAACTGATTGTGGACATGAGTGCTGTACAGAAAGTGTGAGTGTCATGGGTATATACTCTCTACATGCTGTCAGGGAGTTATGTTAGCCATGGAAAGCCGTCTTATTGTGGAACAGGGTGAAGGTTTTCAGTACTTGGGAATTTTATGAACAACCAGTGGAAGAAACATGTCTAGTTTACAAAAATTGTAGTTATGGGTCTTTCCTATTTCATTGGCACTATAATATCATCCTGACCAACTTTTTATTGGGATGCGTAACAAATAGCTCACCCTAATGCCTTCCAGTGGGCATTTACCTCGACTAAATGCATACTTCATAGGAATGAGAGCCTCATACATGTAGAACTACTCCTCATGTCCTCATAGCCACCTGCAAGTTATTTAGCATAGCATTTGGTTTGTGCTTAGTCTAATTGCTCAGGATTAGACCTCTGAAGCAATGCAAAATTCACGGGTTCCTCTGATAAAGCTTGGAATACTCCAGGCACTTTTCTACAAATAGGATTTTAAGTAATTTCCATCTTTCAGGTGTTATCAGAAAACAAATATTAGTAAACAGCAGGTAGCAGGTAAGTGGCAGTGGGGAAAATATCTGTTTAAATTCCATAGCATGTTGAGTAATTAATGTAGGTACAAAATGAGAAGATGTGAATTGCACAGAAAGAAAAGGAGGCAGAAAAGTAATTGCTTCACTTAGGCTTGAAAAGTACTCTTCAGGAATGGAATGAAAAACACTCTGCTCAGTGGGAATTCTCTCAAATAAGTTTAGCATCTTGGAAGACTGATCCCCAACTTATCAAAAGGGGGGGGGATTACAAACACCGTATAGTATGAAGAGAATGAATGACTGTGAAGTGGAAGAACCTGTTTTATGCTTTATACAGAGACAAGCATGGGTTCGCTACCCAGTCCGCAAAGCTGAAGGTGATCATGGTTACCTGACATAGACTTCACAAGGACATGCAATCATGTCTTCCATTCGTAGATGTAGGCTTAAAATAACTGTAAACCAGGGTGGAGAACCTCTTTGGCTCAACAGCCCAGATCCCCATCTCCCTCCATCCCACAGGCCACCTTTGACAACCACCTGAGCTCACAATAGCATCACTGGGGAGAGATTTGTGACGAGTTCAGCCTTGCTTTCTGCAGGGATTGGCTGCTGCATCTCTACCACATTTGATGCCACATATGGTTTTGGGTGGGTCAAGTGGGTGTAGTTTTGGGAAAACAGCTTGGGCCAAAAATTCCCCACCCCTGCTCTAAACAATATAGTATAAATTAGACATAAGAGCCTGACCGAGTGAAGCCACACACCTGCCCAACTAGCCTGAGGAAAGTCTTCCTCCAGCCTAGCATTTGCCTGCTTGTTCACCTACTAGCAGGAAAAGAACTGGGAATGAGTTGTGGCTTAGCCTCTAACACAAAAGCAAACACAGGAGTAGCCAGTCTAGGTTAGGACTAGTTTCCTTAATCTGTTTGTGTGTATCTAGTTTAATCCCATTATAATATAATTATAATTCATGGGTTCAACTTGACCTCTACACTGTGGCGTAGCTAACTTCATGGCATCATGTGCTTGGCATTGTTCTCTGCCATGCATTCACCTTTTTTTGTCCTTCAGACAAGTTCCAACTCAGTGTTTTCCTCTGTAAAATGGCAACACATTTTCTAGATCCTTAATTCCTTGATCATACAATGCATACATTTCAGCTGCAGCCTGCCGCTTGGTTCACTTTCTAGCTTTGAGTGTAGGTTGTTTCCTGCTTTTTAATACTGGCACATGTAGTCGGGAGTGTAGCAGCATACACTGAGCACCAGCATTTCTGCTGCTTCCCTGGATGGAACAGAGCAGTGGCAGTGAGGTTGGGTCCACACACGAGTGTTGCATTGGTCTCATCATTGTACCCACACATCCCTGGCCTCACTGCTGGTCATCTCCACCCCAGTCTCGTGCAGGTAAGCAGCAGAAACACAGCTGCTGGAAAGGTGGCTTTGTGGCTCTGTCCCACCACAAACGCCTGGGTGTGAATGGTACTGTTTCTTGGCACATGCAAAATAGTTTTATGTTGTAGGAGTGTTTTCTGTGGCTCTGTGCAGAGACTCATATGCTGCAACTGCCCAGGGACCAGAATTTTACTTCGAGACTTGGAAATACTTTAGGGAAATTAGCAAATAAAACTCAATCTTCACTATATGCTTTTCAATTTCAACTTCCTTAGGTAGATGTGGATAATCTTTCACTCTGTCTTTAAAATCTACGATCTGTTTATACTTAAAATTATACAATTGCCCGGCATCACTATTGTTTCTTTGCTGCATAAGCAATTTGACCTGTGTTGTTGGGGAGTCCTCAGTACGGATCTCTTCCCTGCCACCTATTTGGTTTATTATCATCCAAATATCACAATGCACTGCATATCTGTGTTACCGGTATGTCTACCTCTTTCTCCTTTTAACATTGGCTTAGAGTTGAATTGAATACAGTTTTACTCTATTGTAACATTTCCATAATTGTCATGGTTGTGAATTGTCAGGCATCAACTCTATAAAGTTCTTCTTCTTGTTTGGAAATGCCAGGGGTTAAAAGGGAAGGCCGGAAGGCCATTTGTTGGCAACAACAACAACAACAACAACAACGTGCTCATAGTCAAGTGATCAACAATCAATAGAGTGCTCAACTCGCTGACTTTTCTATCCTGGTAGAAGAATGGGAAAATCCCCTTCTGGCATGATTTGATGTTTGGGGAAGAAGCACATGATAATCAACCTTGGTCTCTTGACTTCTCTTTTGGTTTCCTGTTAGTCTTCAGCTCACCTACCTCTCCAAACATCTCACCAAAAGCACAGGACTGATAATAAATCAGAAGAAAATCTATTTGGCTAAAGAAAGCCATTAAACAGGTTAGCTCCTTTAGGAGTGCAAGCATTCCACTTTGGAAGCAGCATTGCATTTGAGGTAACAGAGGCTCTTTTGTACTGACAGTTCAGAAGAAAGACTAAATTCAGCCTGTAAATGTACACAAAAGCTTTGTTATTACTATTAAAGTAATTGCAGGGAACTGTAGTATCTATTCCTTTAACAACTGTCTGTTCAGCATGGCATATGTGCAAAGCAAGTGCTGGAACAATGAAGATGAATGAACCATGATCACAGGTAAAATATGACATGAATAACTATGTTAATTTCAGGTTACTTTGTAATTTGAATGTGCTAGTGCGAGGGGCAGATTAAGGAGGCAATAATTTTAAAATGGCACATCTGTAAGAATCGGAGAGGTAAAGACACACTAAACTGAACTGACATTGTCTCTCTGTGTTCTCAATTCATCTTGCATATCTAGCTAGTCATCTATACCACATCTCAAGTCATTATGGCTAATAATTCCTAACTATTCTACAATCCATTTTCTTTCAACTGCAAAATTCACAAAGTTAATTAAGCCAATTTTTTGGGGGGGGGATTAAAGAGGAGGAAAACATAACTGGATTGCCACCCCCCCAAAAAAAGTTTTACTATAGCCTAAGGATGACGGGAAAGGGGAGAAATCTGTGTGCATAGCAGTAATATTATTCCTTATGTAACATTCATTCCTGCTAGCTAGCTAAGCTCAAATTAATTGTACTGACTAAACTTTTCTTCTTGGAGAAAATTAAAGATATGCTGTTGTCAACACTTGAGCATAACCTTGCCGACACTTAAACGCAGAGAAGGGTGTGACATCCTGCCCTAGCTGCCTTGCGCTAATTAATCACTCTGGTATTTAGGACCATTCAAGCAGACAAATTAATGGAGAATAATTAGTGTATCTTTGTTCCAGCTCAGCTCTACACACACACACACTGCACACTCTCAGGGAGAGAAAGGAAGCACGAAGAAAGTGAGCCATTAGCATGCACATAGTTTCGCTTCTGTTCAGCGCATTCTGCAGAGATTAAGCGAAAGGCCAAATTAGCCGCCGTGTGACTTGGGGTTAGGGCATCTTTGTGCTCAGAAAGCCCTCTGCTTGGTGCTGGCTTTCAGGAGTGAGTTGTTAATCCTGAAGTTAAGATTTCACAAAACACAATTAAAACTGTCTCTTTTCTGTCTCGCTGACACATGCAATAGGAACAGCAGCCTATGAGAGATGAAGGGGGAATCACCAGAGTTGTTCTTTATTCTTTTTCATTTTAAATTTGAGCACTGTAGTGGAATATATCTACCTACCCCTGTTTTTGAGACTTTCCATTAGCTTTGCTGGGCAAAAGGCAACATGTTACAAAGACATATGCAAAGAGATACGTTATCCCTTTGGTCATCCACAAAGCAGTTCATTATTCTGCTGGCTCCCACCTCCATCCTTTCCATAGTCCTTCACAGAGCACGTAAAACTACACTTCCCCCAACAAAATCACAAAAACCACCAAATTAAAAAATGGGGGAGGGATCACTCAGTAAATGTCTGCAAGAGTAAAGGTATTAATAAATGTGCACAATACATACCACTAGCAACACAGAGAGTGCTACTATTCAAAGTGTATCACAGGCACTTTCAACTAAGTGGCAGATATTTTTGTATATTATCTTTAAGTCTCTCCTGACATAAAGTGTGGGTGGTGCTGTGGGTTAAACCACAGAGCCTAGGGCTTGCCGATCAGAAGGTTGGTGGTTCGAATCCCCGTGACGGGGTGAGCTCCCGTTGCTCGGTCCCAGGTCCTGCCAACCTAGCAGTTCGAAAGCACATCAAAGTGCAAGTACATAAATAGGTACCGCTCTGGCGGGAAGGTAAATGGCATTTTCGTGTGCTGCTCTGGTTCGCCAGAAGCGGCTTTGTCATGCTGGCCACATGACCTGGAAGCTGTACGCCGGCTCCCTCGGCCAATAATGTGAGATGGGTGCCACAACCCCAGAGTTGGTCACGACTGGACCTAATGGTCAGGGGTCCCTTTACCTTTAAAACAATACTGAGGACCTATGGTGAACAACATTCAGATCACTCTGACTCTCACCTGTTATATTTCATGCCCCCAAAACTAGGAGCTGAGGCGAGTGTTTTATTATGTTTATTACATCCCTACCCTGATATCTACACGGACTCTCTTTTCCCTTCCATACACAACTGAATGAAATGCTTGAACCTAGAAAACCATAAGCAGATTAGACCAGGGGTCTCCAAACTAAGGCCCGGGGGCTGGATGCGGCCCAATCGCCTTCTAAATCCGGCCCACAGAAGGTTCAGGAATCAGCATGTTTTTACATGAATAGAATGTGTCCTTTTATTTAAAATGCATCTCTGGGTTATTTGTGGGGCATAGGAATTAGTTCATTTCCCCCCAAAAATATATAGTCCGGCCCCCCACAAGGTCTGAGGGACAGTGGACCGGCCCCCTGCTGAAAAAGTTTGCTGACCCCTGGATTAGACATAATTTGAGATGAGTGCATTTGTCAATTTTACATTCTTTCAACTTCTTATCTTTTTCTGATCTTAAGTTCAGCTTGCTACATTTCCATATCAGCTCGTAGTTGTTATTGTTGTTGTTTTTTTAAAAAAAACTTACGAAAATACAAGAAGATTTTAGGGTGACTTTCTCCTAATACTCAAGTCTGTATGCATGTATACACATTCTGCGGTTTTTATATTGTAATTTTACATTCCGAACAGCCCTGAGATCTGTGGATGAGGGGCAGCATACAGCTCATAGCTGCCAAGTTATCCCTTTTTTTAAGGGAAATTCCCTTATGCTGAATAGGCTTCCTCGTGAGAAAAGGGAAAACTTGGCAGCTATGATTACAGCTGTTGTTGAACTACAACTCCCATCATCCCTAGCAAGCGGGACCAATGGGCAGGGATGATGGAAATTGTAGTCCAAAAACAGCTGGAGGCCCAAGTTTGGGAAATGCTGTGCTAGATAGAGAGCTAATAGGGAGCGGTAGTACTAGTTCTCATGGTACCAGAGAACTACTGCTCCCTAGAAAGAACCTCTTCCTGCAGCACATAGGAAACTCAGGTAGTGACAGCCACCTTGTTACATGGCTTTAAAAGAGGATTAGGCAAATTCATGGAGGATAAGGCCACCAGCCATGAATGCTATGTCCTACTTCCAGTGTCAGAAACAATATGCCTCTGAATGCCAGTTTCTGGGGGGCACAAGTGAAGAAGGTTGCTGTTGCACTCAGACCCTGTATGGGCATCTGGAGAAGAAAAGGATGCTAGTCCAAAAGGGCCTCTGGCCTGATCCAGCAACACTCTTCTTATGCCCATATGAAATTAATGTGCCCATGGTTCTGAGCTTTTGACTAGCAAAGGAAGAGAGGAGAGGAGCAGGGTGGAAGAGGAAAAGCCACACTTAAAAACAAAACAAAACAAAACACCTCATTGATTTACAATAACCCTTCAAAGAAAGAAACCTCTGTTCTCGCCTCGCATACTGAATGGCTGCCTGCAGGAAGGCCAGATGCCACTCAAAAGGCCATCTTGCCAGCCTGGGAACAGGTTCATCCTAGATATATGAAAGTACATAATTCTCATTTAAACGCAAACTTCCCATGTGGGAGGGGCCGGGCTGACACCAAGGCCACCTGGCCATGACTAAAAGAGCCGACTCCATATGCAACAGCGGCTGAGCAGCAGAATGTAATTTAGCCGCACCACTGGGTGCAGAGGTCAATGATTTTATATTAATGGGGATCACTGCAGTTCTAAGCTGTGGCGTGCTTTGAAATAAGTGTTGTACAAGGCAGCGAGGAGAGCTCAGCAGAGGAAATGAGCTGTTTCGCTGTCTGCTCATGCTTAACAGCAAGCACCAGGACTTCTCAAAGTTGCAGCAAATATAACGCCTATCATTGTCTGTTAAGAAATGAATTGCCTCACCCAAGGCGCTGGTGGGTTTTTTTTTCTTTTTTTTCTTTTTTTGAGTTAAGTCATTAAATAATGATCATTATTCTCATTACCATTTCTCTTAGTGGTGTAAAAACACAAACATGAAAAACTCATCCAAAGGCCGTCTACGCATATGAGATATGATGGGGATTGGATTGTGATAGATTTCAGTCTCTGGGATTCATTTTTACACCAGGGATGAGATGGGTGTTGTTTTATTCTTTTTTTTTGGGGGGGGGGTTTAAATGTTATGTTGTTAATTTGGATTTTTGTCTTTGTATTGGTGAGCTGTGGGATTGTTTAGGCTCAGTGGGGACTGTGTTTGTGATATATGATTTATTCACACATATATACAACCTGAGCCTATGATGGAGGGGTTCACAGCATTAAAATCCCAAGAAGGTCTTGTAGGATGTAACACGAGCAGTCAAGTACAGCACTTCCTGTTTGCCCAGAGTGGACACGCAGGGGGGAGTGTTACTCAACAGCCAGGAGGACTTCCTGTCACACCTGGTCTGGAGCTTCCTCCCCCTGCATGTGACCAGGTAGGTGGGCGTGACCCTGGGAGACCCCATAAGAGGGGCTGGTCACACAACCATCTCCCTCTTCTTCCTCTTGATGCCATGCCATGCTCTTTTGATGTCATTTCTTCTCTTGGGCTGCACTGCTGGCTCTCTGCCAGCAGCACATGGGCCCATCCTTACAAGGATGTAAGCCACACTGTATCTGTAACCACTGACGGAGGAAGAGGAGTGCGGGGGGAGCGCACTGCCCCGGGGAGTGCGGGGGGAGCGCACTGCCCCGGGGAGCGCGATCCTGGCAGGGTGCCATCATGGCTGCCCCCCATCCGCACTGGGCCCCTACAGGCAGCGTGCCACACCCCCAGGACATACGCCACACCCTTGCTGGTGGTGCACCACGCCCCCAGGACGCGTGCCAGCCCTGCCCCCGCCTGCCCCCCGGTGCAGGAGCATGAAGCTCCACCACTGTCTGTAACTACATGTAAAGCCTGCCTTCAGGGATCCAACTGTGAACTGAATGTGAGTAAGCTTCTTATTACTTTTAAAAGAAGCTTCTTGTGTCTTTGTTCTTATAGGAGGGAATCAAAGGGGTCTTACCAGGAATATACTCCAATCTGAACAAAGCCAGATTGGATTGCTTAACTAAAGAGATTCAAATGAATCTGCAACTAGCTTCTTGCTGTGTAAAGGGGAATGACTCACTAGCGTGAATTTGGTAATAATATTTAATCAATATATCATCTCCTATTATCCACAACATTCCCACAGGTGTTGCTTCTCCCATAGCCACAGCCTTGAATTCTGCTCTGAGTATTGTGTCCAGTTCTGGGCACCACAGTTCAAGAAGGATGCTGACAAGCTGGAACGTGTCCAGAGGAGGGCAACCAAAATGGTCAAAGGCCTGGGAACGGTTTAGGGAGCTGGGTATGTTTAGCCTGGAGAAAATAAGGTTAAGGGGTGATATGATAGCCATGTTCAAATATATAAAAGGATGTCATATAGAGGAGGGAGAAAGGTTGTTTTCTTCTGCTCCAGAGAAGCGGACACGGAGCAATGGATTCAAACTACAAGAAAGAAGATCCCACCTAAACATTAGGAAGAACTTCCTGACAGTAAGAGCTGTTCGGCAGTAGAATTTGCTGCCAAGGAGTGTGGAGGAGTCTCCTTCTTTGGAGGTCTTTAAGCGGAGGCTTGACAGCCATATGTCAGGAATGCTTTGATGGTGTTTCCTGCTTGGCAGGGGGTTGGACTGGATGGCCTTTGTGGTCTCTTCCAACTCTATGATTCTATCCAGCATGGCTCTCTCTCCTACTTGCTGCTTTGATTCTAGGTCACATCACTGCAAAACTCCATGCTCAACTCTCACCTTTGTCTTTTTCTAACTACCAGCCAGTTGAAGGAGTGGAGCCACACAGATCCACTTTGATTCCCTTAATGGGAATCACCTCAGGCTATCACCTCAACACAGGAAGCTAGTCTGTCTTATATTTTAACACTTGCAGGGTCCTGGAGGTTAGAATGGTCTCTGAATACAGCCTTTTTCCTCCCCCCCCCCAACTCATCACACCATAAACATTCTTAAGCTGAGTATTGAAAATAATCAGTAAAAGCACAAAGGCAGGTCATTGGCCTATCTAGCTGAAAACTGCATAGTGACACCTTTCTTACACATTATTTTTTAGTGCATGTCACACGTGATGAAACTGTTTTGGTTGTTTTTTGCATGTGAAGAAAGAGCCTGATCTGGGTCAAGTTAGAGGAAAAGGTCTCTGGATAGGGCTTAGTAAATATAACACTTAAGAGAAGCAGACAGACACACGTCCTTTTAAGCAGATCTTTGTCCCTGTACTTGACTGCCACAAAGTTGCATGGCCAGTCCTTTTATACTGGTGACTGTGCATATTCACTGACAAACAATAAATGAGAGGGAAATACCATTGATGTTTGATGGAATGCTAATTCGATTGATGACCAGAACCATCACAAGAAACAAGTAATGAATTCAAAATAATAGGAACACTATTTCAAATTCCATATACAGTGGTACCTCTACTTACAAATAACTCTACTTACGAATGTTTCTACTTACAAATGGAGCGCCGTCCGCCATCTTGGATGTGGTTTAGATAGGATTTTTTCTACTTATGAATTGTTAGATAGGGTTGCTTCGACTTACGAATTTTTTCTCCCAATGCAGTCCTATGGGATTCGACTTACACATTTTTTCTACTTACAAATGTGCGTTCGGAACGCATTAAATTCGTAAGTAGAGGTACCACTGTACCTGTATTCCACACACACAAAGACACACAAACAAACACAGTGTACAATATTTAGGTAAAGGTAAAGGGACCCCTGACCATTAGGTCCAGTCGTGACCGACTCTGGGGTTGCGCGCTCATCTCGCATTATTGGCCGAGGGAGCCGGCGTATAGTTTCCAGATCATGTGGCCAGCATGACAAAGCCACTTCTGGCGAACCAGAGCAGCACACGGAAACGCCGTTTACCTTCCCGCTATAGCGGTTCCTATTTATCTACTTGCATTTTGACGTGCTTTCAAACTGCTAGGTTGGCAGGAGCTGGGACCAAGCAACGGGAGCTCACCCCGCCACAGGGATTCGAACCGCTGACCTTCTGATCAGCAAGCCCTAGGCTCAGTGGTTTAACCCACAGAGCCACCTGGGTCCCTACAATATTTAGGCACAAGTTTAAGGCAGTCTAAATGCCAAAAGAAAAGGAAATGCTAAACGGAGCAATATATTCCCTTAAGGGCCAGAAGGAAAGCCTTCAGCATAAGGTATTAAGGCAGAAACTGCTACAGCCAATTATGCTGGGAACATAACCGAGGAATCAACCAACAAAACAGAGATGAGTTACTTTGAATCAAGCAAATGTTTTGTAGTAGGAAGTTAATAGTCATGTTTCCAATGCCAGTGTGGGGTTGTGATCTGCAGGCTGAAACTGGGAATGTGAATTGAAACCGATACAAAGCTAAGCAGCTGGGGCTGGGATCAATGGCAAGCCATGGAGCAGATGAACAGGAACAAAACACAGCCTTTGGAGACATAGTTTGTATGAAAGATGCCTTTCTCAGACAATGCCAGCTCTTGGAAGCGATATCTCGGTCTCTCACTGGCTCAGTCCTTGGTTATGAAGTCATGATTGCTAAGTCTGAGGCTGGTTGGCGCCAACATTAGATTATTGTCATTCTACATTGTAACAGGAACGCGGGTGGTGGTGTGGTGTAAACCACTGAGCCTTGGGCTTGCCGATCGGAAGGTCAGTGGTTTGAATCGCCGCAACAGGTGAACTCCTGTTGCTTGGTCGCTGCTCCTGCCAACCTAGTAGTTCGACAGCACATAAAAGTGCAAGTAGATAAATAGGTACTGCTCTGGCGGGAAGGTAAACGGAATTTCCATGCGCTGCTCTGGTTTTGCCAGAAGCGGCTTAGTCATGCTGGCCACATGACCCGGAAAAACTGTCTGCAGAAGCAGACAAACGCCGGCTCCCTCGGCCAGTAAAGTGAAATGAGTGCCACAACCCCAGAGTTGTTCGTGACCAGACTTAACTGTCAGGGGTCCTTTACCTTTACCTTTTACAATGTAACTTCATGATAAAAATGGGAAGGGTTTAGAACTGTACCAATTAACACACAGCTGCAGTTAACAGCTGATATTTAGTTGGTGCTAAAACATTCTGCAGTTTGCACAAACATTACTTACTAGTTTACCTTCATTAGAACTGCAACAGATAGTTAAAGCTTCAGCTTTAACAAATATATATTATACAAAATGTTATCAGCAAAAATACCACCACTGGAATTAATCTACATACAGTACATTGAAAATAGGCCCCCAGTCACCTTAGCAGTAATAAGAACTAAAGAAACACAATCAAACACAGAAAATATCCAGTGAAATAATCTACTCTTTTTCACTATTTTGCAGAATGATTTAATGCTACTTCTACTTTTGCTGGTGGCACTTTTATGGAGAATTTTTGCTTTAAAAGGAATTGTAAAAAGCTAGAAGATTTTAATTGTGTGTAGTATACTTTGAATAAAAAGATTACTTGTAGCTTTTTTTCACTTCACATCACAAAGCAATATCAATTGCCTGCCTTTAATATCCACTTTTGAAATAAACAAATTGCTTATTTTTTCACAAAAGCAATCAGCTTTTTGTATAGGGGGAAAATGCACCTCCTGTAATAAAAACTGGAGTGTGTGTGTGTGTGTGTGTGTGACAGAGAAAGAGATTCCTGATGCAAGAATAAAACGATTATAGAATGATAATGCTTGGAAAAATGAAAACACTGGATAAAAGCAGAATATGAATGAAGAGTTATCTTGATGCAATCTGCTAAGTTTGCTTTTACAGATCATGTAGAGAGAGCTCTGCTTTGTGGCCGTTCCCCCCCCCCCATAAGTACAGCATCAATATTTTTGTGCGGGAAAATCAGTAGCAGAATTAACTCTCTCCCCCGGTCTTAAATTACAAATGGAAGTCTCTATTACTATTACTATTAAAATTTCTGCCCCACCACTCCTCCCAAGAGTGCGGGCAAACACACAAGCAATAAAACAGTTTAAAACTTTGAAAAATAATTTCAATGAAGATGCAGACCGGAAAAATCTGTCCTTAAAAGACTTGTTGGAAGAAGAAGGTCTTCAGTAAGCATCAGAAAGACAACAGAAATGGCATCTGTCTAATATTTCAACTTCCAGGCAGTGGCAGCACCAGAAGAAGAAGAAATATTGCAGGCAAAGTCCATTGTGAGCTTTGTCCATCTTGTTAAGAGTTCTGAAACAGAAATACTCCATGTCTCACATCCCCGATGATCCCATCCCCAACATTTTTTTCTTTGAGTTAAGTCCTCTTGAATTTGATCAAGTTGACTTTCAAGTAAAAGAATTTATAAAAATAAATAATGCTATGGAAATTTGCCCAACCCTGCCATGTAAATTAACTTCCAGAGATCTTAGAGGGGCACTTAAAATAGAAGCAAAGTTTTAGACCCCACCAACCCCGAGATCCTTGGTGGGCTTTGATCAGTATGTGGACTGAAGGAGAGTTTTCATCTTTCTCCCTCCCATTCCAGCGAGCCTCCAAATCACCTTTTCCTTCACTTGCCTCTACTGATGAATGGACAGCAGTCATATTAAAAATATAGAGAGGGATTGTTGTTGTTTAGTCATTTAGTCGTGTCCGACTCTTCGTGACCCCATGGACCATAGCACGCCAGGCACTCCTGTCTTGCACTGCCTCCCGCAGTTTGGTCAGACTCAAGTTGGTAGCTTCGAGAACACTGTCCAACCATCTCGTCCTCTGTCGTCCCCTTCTCCTTGTGCCCTCCATCTTTCCCAACATCAGGGTCTTTTCCAGGGAGTCTTCTCTTCTCATGAGGTGGCCAAAGTATTGGAGCCTCAGCTTCAGGATCTCTCCTTCCAGTGAGCACTCAGGGCTATTTTCCTTCAGAATGGATAGGTTTGATCTTCTTGCAGTCCATGGGACTCTCAAGAGTCCCCTCCAGCACCATAATTCAAAAGCATCAATTCTTCGGCGATCAGCCGTCTTTATGGTCCAGCTCTCACTTCCATACATCACTACTGGGGAAACCATAGCTTTAACTATACGGACCTTTGTCGGCAAGGTAATGTCTCTGCTTTTTAAGATGCTGTCTAGGTTTGTTATTGCTTTTCTCGCAAGAAGCAGGCGTCTTTTAATTTCGTGACTTCTGTCACCATCTGCAGTGATCATGGAACCCAAGAAAGTAAAATCTCTCACTGCCTCCATTTCTTCCCCTTCTATTTGCCAGGAGGTGATGGGACCAGTGTCCATGATCTTGGTTTTTTTGATGTTGAGCTTCAGACCATATTTTGCGCTCTCCTCTTTCACCCTCATTAAAAGGTTCTTTAATTCCTCCTCACTTTCTGCCCTCAAGGTTGTGTCATCTGCATATCTGAGGTTGTTGATATTTCTTCCGACAATCTTAATTCCGGCTTGGGATTCATCTAGTCCAGCCTTTCGCATCATGAATTCTGCATATAAGTTAAATAAGCAGGGAGACAATATACAAGCTTGTCGTACTCCTTCCCAATTTTGAACCAATCAGTTGTTCCATATCCAGTTCTAACTGTAGCTTCTTGTCCCACATAGAGATTTCTCAGGAGACAGATGAGGTCACCAGGCACTCCCATTTCTTTAAGAGCTTGCCATAGTTTGCTGTGGTCGACACAGTCAAATGCTGTGATATATGAGGGATATATACATATATATGGAGAACCTCAAAGTATGTGATGAAAGCTGCATACTCCAAACAAAATAAAAAAAATCCTTCCAGCAGCACCATAGAGACCAACTAAGTTTGTCATAGGTATGAGCTTTCATGTGCATGCACACTTCTTCAGATACACTGAAGCAGAAGTCCCCAGATGCTTATATATAGTCAAATGGTTATATATAGTCAAATGGCTTACATATAGTCAAATGGGGGGGGGAGGTATTACCGGTACTCAGAAGGGTGGAGGGAGTGGGTGATTGACAGACTGATAGCTGTTGATGACCGTTAACGACTGCAAGTGGTCTATAGGAACCCCTTGCTTTTTCCTGTAGACCATTTGCAGTCGTTAACGGTCATCAACAGCTTTCAGTCTGTCAATCACCCACTCCCTCCACCCTTCTGAGTAATACCTCCCCCCCACCACCATCTGACTATATATAAGCGTCTGGAGACTTCTGCTTCAGTGTATCTGAAGAAGTGTGCATGCACACAAAAGCTCATACCTATGACAAACTTAGTTGGTCTCTAAGGTGCTGCTGGAAGGAATTTTTTTATTTTGTTTCGACTACGTCAGACCAACACGGCTACCTACCTGTAACTAATACAATCAAGCAGCAGCTTTATGACCATGAAAAACAGCATTTGTCTCTTCACACTCCAATACCCTGTTCTTCGGAGGCCCTAGGCATAACTACTTCTTACGAATTTTGTGCCAATTACCTAAAAGACCTACTACTTCCTTCCCAAGGAAGAGCTTTTATGCTAGCAAAACTAAATGCTTTCCCCTCCGCAGTGACCCAAGGTAGATACTCGCAAATTCCTTATCAAGCCTGCCTGTGTGCCTGTAATCAGGGAGTACCAGATTCACTGGACCATATTCTTTTGGACTGCCCTTTGCACAGCAGACTCCGCAAACAGATGCTGAGCAAGATATTGGACCTGCAACCCACGGCTCTGAGAGAAAGCCAAATGAGGTTCCTCTTAGTGGATAGGGACAGGGACGTTACTGCCCCAGTGGCTTCCTTTTTAATCTCCATCTTACCTGAAAGGGGTCTCAATTAATCATCCCTCTAGGGAATAGACAGGTTGAAGCAGAACAATTGAGCCTCACGCCTGTCCCTCTTAAATTTATCCTAGTGTTTTGACATGTTTTAACTCGTAATGTCAATAAAGGTATTTGCATTGTATTGTATATTTCTTTCTTCCCCCCTCACAATCATCCTGATGTGTTTTGCAGTGTGTCAAAACCATCAGAGTGGTGATCCTTCCCAATTGAATTGGCTCAGGAAATGGCCCTGTTAGTTCCTGATTTGAGGAGAGGAAATTGAGTAATTTTTGGACCACTCTGAGAACAGAGAGTCCACCCGTTTCTAAAAGCAAGCTTTGGGTTGCAGCCTGAATCCCAACAGTATAGAGGTGTTGTGGATAGGTAGTCGGTGAGTAAAGGAACTGGAGAAGTGGCCTATTCTGAATGGGTTGGCTTCCCCCCCAAAAAAAATACCATGTCTGTAATCTGAGGGCACTCCTAGATGACAGATTATTGCTGGAAACCAAATGGTTCCTATGCTATAGAGTGCCTATGCGCAGCTACTGCTGGTTTACTAGTTACAGCTATCATTCCTAGGCAAGGATAGCTTGGCATCAGCAATATACATATGTTCTAGTAGTATTTAGACAATTGCTATGCACTCTTCATGAAGCTAGTCTTAAAAGTTCACTAATGCAAAATGGCTGCCACCAGGGTTCGGATGGTGGCAGCTAAAAACCATATGACACTGTTTTTTCAAAAAAGATCTGCACTAAGTGCCTATTTGTGACCGAGCCTGATTCAAGGTTTTTATTCTGGCATATAAAGTACTGAATGGCGTATGGCCCAGATACTTGAAGGACTGCCTCTCCCCATCCTGCCTGCGACTTGAGATCGGTTGAGCATGCTATCTTGGCAACTCCATCACTGACTGCAGCTTGGGGCTTTGTGACCTTTCAGAGGGCACTCTCAGCAACAGCACCCCAGTGATTTAGCACATTCACCCTAGATGACCAACTGGTACCAATGCTGTATATTTTGCTAATGTCCTCTCTCTTTCAGCAGGCCTTTAAATGCTAAGGTCCTCCTCTATAGTGATAACAGTTGATGTTTCAGTTAATGGCCCTGCATTGCTTTGTTGTGTGTTGCATTATTTTAGTGCTGTAACCTGGTTGAGATTTGGGACCCAGGAGAAGCAGCAGTGATATGCTATGGAAGTAGCAGACATACCCAGAGGGCAGTGGTGCAGTGGAGGGGGAAAGTGGGGAAGCCCTGCTCTAGTGCTCTTTTCAGAGCAGAACTAATGATGTCATCTCCTAGAGTGGTAATTGATGACTCTTCCTTGCTCTGACAAGTGAATGAAGTGATAACAAGGCTTTGAGGTCCTTTTCTTTGATGGGGTCTCTACTTTACACTAGCAATTTGAAGGGCAACACTTCCTTACAAGATTGTTTGCATTTCTAATTAAAAGCCTAAGGACACATTTCAGCCTGCTGAATATCTTTTGTTTAAAAACCAGCAGTTTAACCTCTGCTGTCAGAAATAAGCACCGCTGGGTTCAGTGGAGCTTACTTCCCAGGTAGGCATGCACACAACAGCAGCCATGCTACAAAGGCAGTTGTAGCATTAAAGCAGCAGCATTGGTGCTTACGGCGCTACAGAATCCTCCTTGAAAGACTTGTTTTCCTCCCTTCATTTGTTTAGGCCCTCCAGCTGTTTGGGGACTACAATTCCCATCATCCCTGACCACTGGTCCTGTTAGCTAGGGATGATGGGAGTTGTAGTCCCAAAACAGCTGGAGGGCCAAGTTTGGCCATGCCTGGTGTAGGGAAATTTCTTTGCACAGCTGCCTGCATTTTTGGATTCTCCTTAGAGGTGTGACTAAGGACTTAGGGTTCATAGAATCATAGAATCTTAGAGTTGGAAGGGACTCCAAGGGTCAACTAGTCCAACCCCCTGCAATGCAGGGGTGCTAATAGTACATTGGGAAAACGATCTAGGGGTCTTAGCAGACCACAAGCTTAACATAAGTCAGCAGCAAAAGCACATTTTATAATCCCATTAGACATTCAATTTAATGGCCACCACAACACCGGGATGTGGATCAAATCCCATATGTACTGTGGTTCTTGCTTCACTAATCTTAGATAAATTAGCACATGTGGAATCCTGTCTCCCCACCCTGCAAAACAGTTTATAATCCAAAGAACATGGAGGCTGCTATTAAGGTCCTGACCCAACTCATATCCAAATCAATGGGATTCTTTTGACAGTCTCCAAGGGGAGCCAGCTCTAGCTACTACAACCAAAGGTCTCACCTACTTAGCACTCACTCATCTGTCCCAGCTCAGAATTTCACACTTGAAGCCACTTAACCACTTGGCACTGGCTGAATGCATTCCCATTAAGAGAACATTTTACAAATGTTGTCCGATTAAGCAGTGGTGTTGCTGCTATTCATTATCGTAAGGGATAAATCAGATTCCTGGGAAATGTGCCAATAAAACAGTTTGCACTGTACTTACATATTTGACTCTTGATAGATTTGGTGAAAATGTCCTCATGTTAGTATAATAAAAACCCATTATCAGTTTAACAGCAGAAAACTTGCATTCATTTCTCAAGAAGATAGCAGCTTCAAACACCAGTTGCCTTTTCAACTGAATGGCTAGAAGTATGTTATGAAGAAATCCACTTGCCATCATGAGAGAAGCATGGCACATTGCGGCCATGTTTTAAATGTAATTTCTGTTCCTAACTGAGATGTAATTTCTGTTCCTAACTTTGCTATAATAAATCACTTTACTCATTGTTAAAATATATATTTGGGCACTAACCAAAAATTAGTTAGTTAGTTTTGTTTTTAAAAAGAAACCCCTTCATCAGACACTTTGAATTTATTTCACAAGTTTGAAAACCTGTTACTAGTCATTGTCCAGGAAACAAGCTATCCTCCTTTCTCCACACTTATTAATAAATAACCCCATTAATTGTTATAGCCATACCACATGGTATCCCCCTCCAATTTACAGAATTCACAATATATTGCAAAAGACCCAGGCAATTGAAGCCCTTTCTTAATAGAGTTTATTAACTCTTACACTAATATTCTGTTGAACAGAGTGCCAGACAACTTGCTCTTATGACTGTTGTGTATATTTTGTTTTTGATAGAGTTAATGAGTATTTATTGGATATTGCCTATGAATCAATAATCACCAAAATGAAATGTTTCACCTTTTGGACTGCATGCAAGCCTAATAATAATAATAATAATAATAATAATAATAATAATAATATTAATAATAATAATAATTCATTTATAGCCCATATTTTTCTCCAGTGGGAACTGTAGTTTGTTAAGATTACTTGGACTTGCAGCCCTGTGATAGGTAAACTACATGTCCCAATATTATTTTGGGAAAGTCAAGTGCTTTAAACATGCTTAAAATATATGATGTGTGTACACAGAACCTGCTCATTCTTACTGTCCAGACATTTGATAAAGAAACTAAACCAGCAATTTTCCTCTTCTCTGATGAACTGTTCCTGCCATTCATAGATCTTTTAAAATATTCAATTCTGAAAGCTGGGTCCTTCTGCAGAACTCCTAAAAATTGAGCAAAAATCAACTTCACCCCCTATATTTCATAACATAAGCTAAATAAAGGGAGAGACACTCATTTCCCCCCATCAATTTACCATTCATTTGAGGAGGGACGGAAGAAAAGGAAGGTGGAAACCAAGCACACAAAAATGTGTTTTACAGGATTATTGAAACTATCAAAAAAGAGTTGCAATCATGAAAAGAGAAACAATTACAAATTCAATCTTTCTACACACAAGAAAGCATTGGCACGACTCAGTAAAGTTAAGTACTTTTAAGACCGATATGTTTAAATATCATCCAGGGGACTGAAAAATCCTAATTTTTGCCTGGATCTAGCCTCTTGCATTTTGGGACTTCATGCTAACATTAGCAGTTAAAAAGAAGAGGTGGAAAAGCATATATTTTTTCAAAGGGAACTTGAAATTGAATGGTTGCAGCTGCAGTGCAAGGGGAAGTGTTTTCTAATTCTTTAGTATGGCAGGCAATATTCGGAGCAGAAACAACAGCTGCCAACAGGTTTGAACAAAAATTACAGTGCAAACAAAATGCAACACCAAAATGAGTAAGTAATTCTAGGCTATCCAAGCTAAATTGCTATGGCTGGCAGGCCTAGTAATACGATGCTTTTGAGGGCTGTGTTGCATTGAAATGTTTGGTGCTGTGGAATGGGACTCATCAAGGGAATCTGTATTGCACTCCAGTGTTTTCTGCAGGAATGGAGAGCCACAGAGCTAACAAAAGAGAAATCAAACAAACATAACAAAAACCCCAGCACTCGTTTTTTCCCTGAGCTTCCTTGGTCAAAAGGGAACCAACTGCTCTCATAAAGATCTGCTCAAATTAAGAAGCAAAGCAGGTGAACAAGGCTTATTTTAACAAAAAAGAGGGTGTGGGTGAGAACAGTGTCATCTTTTTTTTACGCTTGTAAGAGAACCAGCCGTGTAAATTCTCTACCTCCTAGGAGGTACCTTGCTGAGCTTTTTTGAGTGTGTGTGTGTGTGTTGATGAATACCAATGCTTTTATTTTTAGGGTGGGGGATATTTTAACCAAGGTTTTTTAATTAATGGAGTTCCTTCTCAGCATATGTGGAGTTAAACTGTTTCCATTAGTAAGGACTTGTCTGGCTCAGACGAGCAAAGTCACCAGGATTTTAAAGGTCTTCTAACAAACACTTGCAAAAGTCTGCTAGGGAAAAGTACATTGAAGATCCAGCAACACAAATATTTTGAGTCTGCTTCCTAAGCAAAAGATAGGGATCAAATTCCTAAACTTTTCCTGCTCCATCCCTAACTTTCATTCTCCCCCCCCAAACATTATTCTCCCCCCCCCCCGGAATTATTGTATTTGAGAAGTACTCGTTTACCTGTGAAATATGCATGTACTGCTTTATGTATAACATAGAAATGGAAATTTCTATATAAAAATCAACAGTGAAAATTCAGGTGTTTCCTTCAGATTTCTCTGGAACAAATAATTACCGTGTTTCCCACATTTTAAGACACCGTCTTATATTTATTTTACTCAAGAAAATAAGCCTATGGCTTATTTTCGGTGGGGTGTCATATTTTTTTAATTAAGCAATCTACATTTTGACCTTTGGAGCTGGGCGCACGTCATACTTTTTCACAGGCGAGTGTGGTCAGAGCCAGGAGCGCGCCCAGTGCTGCCCGTGCTCCTCCTGGGGCCGCCACGCTCAACTCCCATGCCCAGCCAACCCAGAGACCCTCCCTCATTGCCGCGGGGCATTTCTTTTCATAGAATCATAGAATCGTATGATTCTATGCCTCTTTTCAGGAGGAGGAGGTAGATGCCCGGAACCGGCTGCTGCAGCTGGGCCAGGTGGAGGCGAGGCCACTGCTTGCCCCTGGGGGCTGCGGAGGCGGCTGGGCGGGGACAGCCGGAGCCCAGCCAGGTAGCAGCAGCAGCAGCGGGAGGACGAGTACGGTGCTGCTGCTGGCCATGGCAGGAGGAAGCAGGCGCCCGAAAGCGGCTGCTGCTGCAGTCCCGACAGAGCGCGGAGCAGCGCCGCTCGTCCGGAGGCAGTGGGACCCAGCAGCAGCGCCGTCCTCATCCTCCCGCTGCTGTTGCTGCTGCTGCCGGGCCAGGTGGCTCCTGGGGGTCGCAGAGGAGGCTGGGCGGGGACAGCCGGAGCCCAGCAAGGCAGCAGCGGAAGGACGAGGACGGCGCTGCTGCTGGCCGCGGCAAGGAAGCAGGCGCCCGAAGGCGGCGCGGCTGCTGCAGCGCCGACAGAGCGTGCAGCAGTGCCGCTCCTCCCGAGGCAGCAGGACCCAGCAGCAGCGCCGTCCTCGTCCTTCCGCTGCTGCCTGGCTGGGCTCCGGCTGTCCCCGCCCAGCCTCCTCTACGACCCCCAGGAGCCACCTGGCCCGGCAGCAGCAGCAACAGCAGCGGGAGGATGAGGACGGCGCTGCTGCTGGGTCCCACTGCCTCGGGACGAGCGGCGCTGCTCCGCGCTCTGTTGGGACTGCAGCAGCCGCCGCTTTCGGGCGCCTGCTTCCTCCTGCCGTCACCAGCAGCTCCTCCCGAGGAAGCAGGACCCAGCAGCAGCGCTGTCCTCGTCCTTCCGCTGCTGCCTGGCTGGCCTCCGGCTGTCCCCGCCCAGCCTCCTCTGCGACCCCCAGGGGCGAGGCGAGCAGCGGCTCGCCTCCACCTGGCCCGCTTTCGGGCGCCTGCTTCATCCTGCCGTGGCCAGCAGCAGCACCGTACTCATCCTCCCGCTGCTGCCGCCCAGCTGCCTCCGCAGCCCCCAGGGGCGAGCAGTGGCCTTGCCTTCGCTGGGCCCAGCTGCGGCAGCTGGTTCCGGGCGTCTGCCTCCTTCTCCCGAAAAGAGGCAGACAACCTCCTCCTCCTGCTGCGGCTAGCATGCTGTGTATCACTGGCTGGCTGGGCGCTCGCGGTCTCACTCCGCGCAGCGCGGAGGTATGGCTTATTTTCAGGGGGTGTCTTCTATTTAACAAATACTTTAAAAGCCTGCTATGGCTTACTTTATGACTACGCCTTAAAAAGGGGGAAACACGGTATTCTTCACACAATCCAGAGATCCTCTCTCCTGCTATTACCATTCTACTGCCCTTCCCCCACCCTTAACATTTGCTCTGATTTGTTTTAATGCCTGCAGCATTAAAATGTCTTCACTGTCATGGTTTCTAGCTTGAAATGTTGCATTCTTGCTGTTGTTGATAATCTCATTATAAGAATTAGAGCCTTTTCAGGCAGTCATCTTTTTTTTTCCCATGCAGCAAATATGCAGCTGATGCACATTTGTTATGTGGAGTCCGCAAACCTTCTCTTAAGGGAGCACTGTTGTGAGAAAATATCTTATCTGTAGCTGAGAGAAAGAGATGGCTATGGGTGGAATTCAGTGTCACGATAAGGCAATCATTCCATCAACGCAAGCATTTTTCCCTGCCAGATGGAACAATCTCCCCTCTCCTCCTCCCACATGTTGTTCTGGGGAGGGGAGGAGAGGAGGGGAGGGGAAGTCCCAATGCACATTTACAACTGCGAAAGGTACCCCTTCAACAGTTTTTTATGACTGATGAGCTGCAAACAGGACATAACTGTTTCCCCATTCTAAGTGACGATAAGAAGCCTTGCCCTCCTTCTGAACTGGCTATGTGATGACCTTGCAACATGGCCATGTGATCTCTGCTTGACTGGTCATAGTAATTCCTGACAACAAGAAATTGTTTGTTTGTTTTTTTAAATGAAGATCAGATCGATAGGAAACAGTTGTTTAAAGAAAAGGGAAGTCAAGTTGTTTTTTTAAGGGAAGAAATTGATCCCTCTGGATTCTGGAAGTTCCGCTTCCAAAGGGGAACTAGAAATTTGGTCAATACTGCAAATACCCGCTCCACAATTACTAACTTTTTGAACACTCACATCATGTTTGGGAGACTTTTGTGGTTTTTGTAATTCCCCAATTTCTGCGTAATTCTCCAGTCCAAACACCAAGCATATTTTGCGAATGGTTCCAGTCTAACTTGTGCTCATCATTTCCCCCTTTTAGTAGGAAATCGAAAAGATTAACTTCTTCATTCCCATTCACCAGATCCAGATAGCTATAAAATGCTCAAGTCCATGTCTGGACATCAGATCCCAAACGATCCCCTCTAGTGCTATACAGTACAGCAAGGGGAAATCTCCAGGTAACATGAAAGAAAAATATACAGTGTGTATTTCCACCCCTTCCTGACCCCTATTTCCACCACTATGAAACCTGAACAAGGTTCCTTTTCCAGGCTGTCTGAATTGCCAGACACAAGCTCTGTAAGGAATGGTGACATCTTGCAAGACTTAGTTGCAGATCTATCTATATAACGATACTATTAATTTGAATCTTTGTGATTTATAACTATTTTTTAATAAGCCGATTTCAGTTCAGTGCTGATTTCAGACAGATGCCCATCTGTCTCAACTGCATTAACATGGAGCGAATTTTCAAGAGCTACTAATATTATTATTATTATTATTATTATTATTATTATTATTATAATATTTTGGCACTTCAAACATATTAAAAAGAATATATAAAAGCTGATTTAGACACAGGAAGAAAATGTACAATTTACATCCATTGTTGGAACCACTGAAGCTTTAGAAAGCTTACTTTTTAAAATGGGGCTCATACTGGTATGTATCTCACTGTTGCCTTTTTTTTTCCAGACAGAAAAGGGGGAGCCCATATATAGCCCTACCTTTATTTCAAACACTTCTGATCCTCAGAGCATTAAATGTCCTTGCAGAAGATCTCATTGTTCACAAGGACTGTCAGGGCTGTTAATTACTCAGGTGGAGTTAGCATACAGCTCATTAAACCATGTCAAAACTTTCAGTCCTGCTGTACTGTATCATTCCCTTTAGGGGATCTCCTATCAGTATAATTCGATCGTTAAAAATACATCAATTCATATCATAATCTTACACATAGCAAAAAAAGGGGGGGGAAGGCAATTGTTACAAAATCATTATAATTTTATCCCCCAAAAAGTGCTACAGTGAAGTCAAGTGTATGTAATTAACATACAGCGGGTGTATTTTTTTGAAAGGGTTTGCTGGTAAGCTGTTTTTACTGCCTGTTATCTTAACTGTCACAATGCTGTACAGGAGCAAAAACTGGGATTGTTCAGAATATTAACATTTCAATGGCACTTTTAAAAGAAAACCCACATCCATTTGTATAACTTCAGCTGCAATCCAATTCATTTTTGAGTGCATGTCCTTTTAAACTTCTGAATCATTATGTAAAGGATTGGGCTGAAATTTTGGGATCCTACTGTTCTGGGATTCAGTTTTGTTTTCTGTACAGCACCCTAGAAACCTCTGGCACTTAATAAACTTTGAGTAGTAAATGGACATAGATGCATCAGCCAAGGCCCATTCGAATTTACTCATAAATCTTCTCTCTCGTTTCTCATTAATCTGCAAGGTTTTTAAAGAAAAAAAGAAAATACGCAAGGAAGTTCACATTTAAATGTGTATTTAAAAGCATATTTTAAAATGCATTTCCTCTTTAAAACATTTCCTCTTTAAAAGTGCCTTTTTGGAATGCACTTCAATAGGTTGGTTTTTTTTAAGCTGAGATCTCAGCCAGAAAATGGGCCCACACAGTGACAGAAGATCTGGAAAATTCACACCAGAATTTACAGAGATTCTCAAGCATTCCTAGCCACACAATGCACAGCTTTGCTTATTTTTTAATATTATCACACATTTCCTCCCAAAGGAGCCCAGGGTGACACACAGATGTAGTTAAGCCCATTAAATTCAATTTGAGATCTATAGATATACATAGTTATTCTTCGTTTATACACTGCTTAATGCCACAACAGACTTTAAAGCGGTTCACAAAGTAATAAAAGTACAAAAAACAAAACAAAAGGCACGTGTGCTTAATGCACCACCCCAGTTAAAATCAGAGGGATTTATATATTTGGCCTTGGGAACCAAATTGTTCTGCAGCTTCCTTCCAGCCTGCTACGGTTTTTGCAAATTTTTATAAAAATTACTTACTCCCTTAACAACCATAAAACTGATAAATGCTCCTGGCCTTCTCACAATTTAGACCAATACTGGCCCAAATATATTTAAATATATTTCAGAACATGTGCAGATCAGTTCGCACACTGAACACGGACCAATTTCTTTAAGCCTCAGACATTATCAAAGAGATTGTGCTTGATTTACCTTTGGATTTCATGTTGTCTAATGTTAAACGAAATTGATACAATTCACTTCAAACATATTTTAATAATGTGTAAAGACACTTACCACCTTTGTTTCTACATCAGTCCTGTGAGGTAAGGTCATTCATTCTATTGCTAATTTATTGATCTGAAATGGAGAAACAATGATTTGGTTAATACCACATACGAAACTCTGGACTAAGCATATACAGTAATTGAACTAAGGTGTAAGGTGTATGTTGTAAAAAAAAAACACAATAAACAGTGCACAACTGAGTCACACATTTTCTGGTTTACTTCTAGCTTAATGTGCAAACTGCCAATTCACACATATTTCCTTTCACAGGTCTACATGTCCACTGTGAGTGCGCTCTGGTTTCCATCACGGTGTTCCGTTGCACCAGAAGCCGTTTAGTCAGGCTGGCCACATGACCCTGAAAGCTGTCTGCATACAAACACCGGCTCCCTCGGCCTGAAAAGCGAGATGAGCGCTGCACCCCATAGTCACCTTTGACTAGACTTAACCATCCAGGGGTCCTTTACCTTTTTCTCTTTTTTTAACGTGTGGAATTAACACATTTCTCCATGAGCAAAATGTGCTTACCTTAAAAGCACAAGGAGAGAAGGGGTATAAGAGACTTTAGCATCCCCTGTTGGCTCTTGCTTGTAATTTGGGAAGCTGTCTGAAGGCCAGTTCTTTCTCTGCTGTACCTCACTAGCTCCTAAAATGCACTTGACTGTCCTTTTAGTTTTCATATTCTTTTCCGAGGATGTTTTCCAAGGAGCCCTTGAAAGAATCCCAAGGATCAGTGTGGGTGTAATTTAACTTTGGATAGAACCAATTACAGGAATGCCTAGACCGTAGCATTACTTGCTGGGGGCTGTAGTTGTGGATTTTTCAAAGAATGAATCAAGTACTTGATCCCGCACATTTGGCAATTGGCCAAATAAGACCAGAAGAGCAGTCCAAGTGCAACTCTGTCCATGAGATGTGCTTGAAAGTTAACAAGAGCTGCAGCCAAGCCCAATAATATACCAACAGGCAGATAAAATATGTTGAGCCTATCATAAAAATGCTCTGCCAGATACTAGGGAATATAAAACCACAATCTGGTTTTTTAAAGTCTCATTTATTTTATTATTTGTGTGTGTGTGTCTGTATGTAAACTTATAAAGTGCTGGACAGCCTATGCTCCCTCTCTATGCCTGAGAAATTCTTCTCTTTGCTCATAGAACATGACAGAGAACCATTAACAAGTGTGTCGGGTACTTCCCCCCCCTTTTTTTGTAACTCGCAAAGAATTGTGTATTGGTAGAAGAGCGATAACCTACAGATTTTTCATAGCCAACCTTCAGGTGGGATAATGCATCTTCAAAAATATGAACTTGAGTTAAAATATTAAACACTCACGTCTGTCTCCGACAGAAGAAATGACAAAGAGCCGTACATTCCCGGTAAGAATGACCTATAAGTGTTTTCTGTTTTTCCTCCTACAGGAGCAGTTAGTGTGGAGTGCAATGAACCGGATCAACAATATGATTCAGCCTGTCTCTGCAGCGTCGTGGTGAAAGAAAGGATAAACTAAAAAAAAAAACTACCCTCCTACAGCTCTTAGTTCTCGCTTCCCACACTTTAACATCCTCTGTCACCCCTGGCGCTGTTACTGACCCATGTTAAGCTAAACTAAAGGATGATAAGTTTGCTGCCTTTGCCCTTGTCCTGAGGGGCTGCACATTATCCTATCAAACATCAGAAGCCATTTCAATGGGATATTTGTCAACCTACCCATCCTTTTTAGATCAAATGAAATGGGCAGTGAATTAAAAAAAATGTCATTCTCTAAAGGAAATGGATGACGGCTTTTGTTTCCAGTAATAAATTGGTGCCATGGCCTGATAACACTATTTTTGGTATTATATTTGACAGGGTTACTGTTTCCAGTTCATTTAGGAAATAGCAAGGGGAAAAGTTTTTATATCCTTTTAATAATGATGATTTATTTTTAGAGTGATATATAGAAGCAAGAGCTGGCAAAAGAGTAGCAGATCGGGAGAAATTGCAGCCTTGGCCAGTTTATTAATTAACAACCAGGAAGCCATCAATTTTAAGAAAAGAAAATAACCATAAAACATGGTACAGATGTGAACATTTTGATCTTCCTTCCCAGTTTCATTATCAATATATACCGTGTTTCCCACATTTTAAGACACCGTCTTATATTTATTTTACCCAAGAAAACAAGCCTATGGCTTATTTTCGGGGGGTGTCTTTTTTTAAAAAAAAAAATACTGTACACGTTGCTGCTGCTGGGTCCCACGGACTCAGGGCTCAGGACGTGCAGCAAGCCTCCTTCTCCTTCTGCCACGTTGCTGCTGCTGGAGGCGGCCTGCCGGGTTGGCGCCCAGCTGCGCTGGCACTGGGCATCGGAGAGAGCAGGAGACTGATCAGCCACTGCGGCATCGCGCTGCCAGAGACTCGCAGCCACTGAGGAGCTCGCGGCACTGGGGCTTGAGGGCGGCTCTCGCCTTGCCGCCCTTTCTCCCGCTCCAGGGGGAGACACGGCTTCCATCCCCCGTTGCCAAGGAAATGGCCCAGGGGAGAGACGCCAGAGCGGAGGGGCCGCCCGGCTGTTGCCACCGCCGAAAACGGCAATGCTTAGGGCCGCCTCCTCCTCGCGCGAGATGAAGTAAGGCCCCTCGAGCGGTCCAGGGCTCGCTTCCGAATGCGCAGGGATAGGGCTGCGCCATTAAACTGCTTGCAAACTCCTTGGAAAAAAGAAACGTGTCCTGCAGAGCCCAGATCAAGGAGGTGGCCTGCGGGGTTGTCGCCGCTCAGCACCGCGCAGAGCGCCGGATTAAGGAGCTGGTCTGCAGAGTCGGTGCCCAGCAGCGCGGCGCTGGATTGGGGAGGCGGTGCTTCGTGCGGAGCTGCTGGGCGCCGACCCTGCAGACCGGCTCCTCGATCCGGTGGCCTGCCGGGTCGGCGCCCAGAAGCACCGCCCAGAGCACCGGATCGAGGAGCCGGTCTGCAGGGTCGGTGCCCAGCAGCTCCGCACGAAGCACCGCCTCCCCAATCCAGCGCCGCGCTGCTGGGCGCCGACTCTGCAGACCGGCTCCTTAATCCGGCGCTCTGCGCGGTGCTGAGCGGCGACAACCCCGCAGGCCACCTCCTTGATCTGGGCTCTGCAGGACACGTTTCTTTTTTCCAAGGAGTTTGCAAGCAGTTTAATGGCGCAGCCCTATCCCTGCGCATTCGGAAGCGAGCCCTGGACCGCTCGAGGGGCCTTACTTCATCTCGCGCGAGGAGGAGGCGGCCCTAAGCATTGCCGTTTTCGGCGGTGGCAACAGCCGGGCGGCACCTCCGCTCTGGCGTCTCTCCCCTGGGCCATTTCCTTGGCAACGGGGGATGGAAGCCGCGTCTCCCCCGGGAGCGGGAGAAAGGGCGGCAAGGCGAGAGCCGCCCTCAAGCCCCAGTGCCGCGAGCTCCTCAGTGGCTGCGAGTCTCTGGCAGCGCGATGCCGCAGTGGCTGATCAGTCTCCTGCTCTCTCCCATGCCCAGCGCTGGCAGGCGGCGGCATGGCTTATTTTCAGGGTATGGCTTAAATTTTACAAAAGCTTTCAAATCCTGCCATGGCTTATATTATGACTACGTCTTAAAAAGGGGGAAACACGGTATTATTCCTTAGGTTTCTTTTTGTATTGTTTCCACTTATTTTCTAACACAATATGGACTCATAGCGCAGTGTGATCTATATACCTTGGGCTAAGGTCAAGGAAAGGAACCATAAGTCACTCCCTTAAATGAATGCTTCAAAGCAAATCTTCTGTATGTAACAGCAGTAAACAAAGATCAGAGGCTGACAGGCTTCCAGCCTCCAGAATCAACTTGAGTTTTAATATTCTCCAAGAATTATTGCTGCATCACCGGATGACAAAATGCTTGCTAAAATGAGATAAAAAGTAAATATTATTCAGCCATGTAGGAATTATACATTTGAGGTTGTACACAAAAAGCACTGAATTGAAAATTAATTCATTTTAAAATGCATCAGTAGATATTCTTGTGTCGTATACTGACAGTGCAATCCTACATATGTCTACTCAGAAGAAAACTCCCATCAAGTTCTGTAGGTAGAAGGTTATAGGAATGCAGTGCAATTCTATAAATGTCTGCTCAGAAGAAAGCCACATTTGAGTTCAGTGGACATAGGGATGTAGCCTAAGGACCTCCATGCAATGTTTTACAGCTAAGCAGATTTTCTAGAATAATATGTAGGAAGCAGTGGATGACTGCTGAGGTGACATTTAGAGGCCGCCAAGGAGCTGAAATAAAGAGGAAGGAACTTCTGGGCTGCCTCTGAAGATGGCTCAGAAACTTCGACTGGTGCACAATTCAGCGGCCAGGTTGCTCACCAGGGCAAGGCAGTTTGAGCATATTACACAGGTCCTACCTGACTACACTGGCTGCCAATTTGCTTCTGAGCCACATTCAAAGTACTGGTTTTGACCTATAAAGCCTTAAATGGCTCAGGACTGCAATACCTCAAGGACCACCTCTCCCCATATAAGCCGACCCAGACTCTCAATCATCATCTGATGCCCCCCCCCCCCGCCTTTTTTGTGGCTGCTCCATGAGAGATCCGGAGGATGGGAACACAAGAATGAGCCTTTTCTGAAGTGGCTCCCCGTTTGTGGAATTCCCTCTCAGGGGAGGCTCCTCTGGTGCCTTCATTGTACATCTTTAGGTGCCAGGCAAAAACATTCCTCTTCAACCAGGCCTTTAGTTGATTAATATTCTACGGCCTTTTAAATGTGTGTGCGTGTGGGAAGGGGCTATGGTGTGTGGTTTTTAAAAACTATTTATTTTGCTCTTTTATCCTGTATTTTTATCTTGTAAACCACCCTGAAATCTTCAGATGAAGGGCGGTATATAAATGTAAAACAACAGCAGCAGCAGCAACAACAACAACCACAACCACAACCACAACCACAACCACAACAACGTCCCTTACTTGAGGGACAGGGAGACACAAAACAGCATGGGTAGCTGAAATGTGCAGATGCTGACTGGCTAAGGATTGCCCAGTGAGGATGCCATTGGCTTCAACAGAATGTTCTGGAAGCTCCTATCCAGCCTCAGAGGTAATGGACTAGCACCATGCTGAGCCCAGCCCTTTTTTGTTTCTTTTTTAAAATCATTTTTATTAATTTTCCAATAAAAACAACCAATTAACATATCCACAATCATAATCCAATTAAAAACAATAAGCTAAAAAAACAAAAACAAATTACAGTCCAAATTATTAATTATTAATTTTTCTGGGCTCCCCATAGTCTGAACCTCCAATATCTTCGTTCCTGCCTTCTTTTTGTTGCTCTCATATTTTCCACTTTCTGATCTCAATGCTTTAAAGTTCTCTGTCCCTGGCTATGCGATTCTCAATCATGTCAGAAATCATATATCCTTTCATCCATCGAATACAGCTTTATTTGTAAATATGTATTTGTAAATACAAATATTTTATTTTTCTGTTTGCCAGCACAGGTTTTCCTGACTTCATTCCAATCTTCCAATCCGGGCTGTTGTCCAAGTCTATTGTTTGTAGTTTAATGACGCAGCAACTCCCATGTTGTTAAGTTATTCTAATCCGGGCTGTTGTCCAAGCCTGTCGTTTGATGTTAAGCATACTGTCCGCAATACTGCAATGTAAATGAACTGCATTCCACAGATATAAGTCATTTGGTGATCGATCAGCTTTCGGAGACCACACAATCCCCCCTTCTGGGCCCTAGAAGGGGGGCTGCTAGACATCCATTTAGACTTCTCTCTCGCTCATAATGAAGAAATTCTGCAAACAGATGCACTGTATGTTATCCCAAATTATTGTCTCAAGTCACTACAAAGTCAGCCAGGAAGCATCTCCCACTTCCCTCGAAAAAGGGAGGAACCCTCATTTTTCTGTGCTACATCGTATTATCAAGCACCATCTTGTTTCTTTTATCTTTATCAAGTCTTTCAAGTCTAAGTAAAGCTGCACAATTGAATACTTAATTATAAAAAGAAGTCCATCTGTCCTTTTCAAAAAAAATTAGGTTTGTTAATGAGGCTTGGTGTAGAAAAACAATTGTAGGTGTTGAGAAGAAAAAAAGAATGTACCGATCACTTCCGTAATCCAAACACCATGATGAGAATCTCTTTGAAGTCCGAGCTTAAACACCAGGGGCTGTGCAGTTCTGCAGGTTTTTTCTCAGTCTTCTTCAGTCCAGAGTATGTCTATTTATTGCCCAAATCTAATTATTTTATCAAACAGATATTTCCAGCTATGAGAGTGGCTTCGGAGAGTGCCAGCCGTGTCGTGCTCTGGGACCCAGTGTCCTGCCGCTTGCACCTTGATGCAAGCTGACAATCTCGGACAATCTGCAGGTCTACAAGGCAGTCCTCCCCCACCCTGGGGAGTAATTACTGGAACGGCTGAGGTCCGATCGCATGGGAGTCAGCCATTTCTCACCGCCAGAAAGAGGAAGCCCAGTCACTTTCTATTTCACTGCTACCTCATTACTCCTGCCACCAAGTGTGCTGTTCTTTACCCTACTAGGTCACCACTTAGTAGAAATGCCTCTTGCATACCACTTTATGGAAACATAGGAAGTTGCCTTATACTGCATCAGACCATTGGTCCATTGAGATCAGTATTGTTGACACGGACAATCAGCAGCTTTCCAGGGTATCCCATGCCCTCCTAGAGGCACCAGGGATTGCACCTGAAACTTGATGCATAACCTCTGCTGGCTAGAAGCAAAGCTATAAGCTAAGCCTGGCTGAAAATCCTAAAATGCATTTCTCTACCAGTTGTCTCTGCAAACCTTCAGTAATGAGTCATCTAATGTGAAGATGAAAGGGGGGAGTCCTGATTACAACAAAGCATTCACATTCTCCCCTAATACTGATCTTTCCAAAATAACTATCCATTCAGGTATCACATGAGTGCCCTTATTTATAGAGGCTAATCAGAGTTAGTTTCACAAGCGAGTAAGCAAAGAGTTCATATGCCAGGAGAAGATGCTTTTCCAAGTTGAATCTTCAGTGGACAAATGATGGGGACCTGGGAGAAGCATTCCATTTTTACTTAAAGAGTCAAGAACAAATAGCAAACCGCAACAGAAGCACAGAAATATATGGTCCTGCACTTCCAGTCCATTTTTCAAGATACACGCCAAAGGACATTTGAAATCTGATATTGTCCCTTAGTCACCATTAGTCAGATACCTGAAGTGTGCATGCACACGAAAGCTCATTCCAAAATATAAACTTAGTTGGTCTTTAAGGTGCTACTGAAGGAATTTTTTTATTTTGCTTTGACTCAGACCAACACGGCTACCTACCTGTAACTATGAAACTTATGAAACTTAAGCTTCAGGGTCCCTAATCCCAGAGGGTCTAGTAGATGTGGTTTGAGTCACATGACACAAATTGATAAATTTTTGTTGTTGTATATGTTTCAACAATCCCAAAGTTTGAGAGTCACTAGCACAAATGTTTTAAAGGTTGTTTTAAACAACCCAAATGAAGAAAATAACAGTGGTTGCCAAGACCTCATTGCTGATTGTGAAGGGGCCCCCATAACAGTTCACGTTTCAGGGCCCCCAAAATGTAGGTCAGCCACTGTGATCCAGTGTGTGTGAGAGGGAGGGAGGGAGGGAGGGAGGGAGGGAGGGAGAATTGTGCCACTCTTTTCAGATCTCACTGTGTCATGTTCTGTGCACCACAGTTTAAGAACAATATTGACAAACTCAGATGTGTCCAGACAAAGGCAAAAAAATGATGACGAGGGAAGTGGAAACCAAGACATGAGAAAAGTTGAAACAGTTGGTTATATTTAGCTTGATAAAAAGTTGACTAGGAGGAGATAAGGAGGAAAATACATAGGTGCATCCAAGGACTTACCACAGCCTGAGGCCTTCTGTGTTTTTTACATGACCTTCTCTAACATCTGTAGATGATACTGTGTGGGCTTGTGCAGGATGGGGGTTGATCCTAATCATGCCAGGATCAGCATGGAATCTTCTAGGCACATCATGCTTTCAATCTATAGGCCTCAATGATTTGTAATTAATCCCCTTTAAAAATTGATTGAATTGAGAATATCCAGAGGACCTCTTTTTAATTAATCAATTTAAAAGATCAATTACAAATCAGATTTGGGAAGGGGGGACAGAGGGATTCTGCCCATCACAAGTGCATATATGATCACTATAGAGGTGGACAAATCAAAGTTAATATCCTTTGTCTTTTTCGGATATCTTTAAAGAAAAAGAGGCAGGAAAAAAGATATTTTTTTCCCCTTAAAAGCCAAAATATGTGCTAGATTAAAAAGAGCATGATTCAAAAGTGAAGTTCTTTAATTCCAACTGGAGAGGGTAGGTATGCATTTAACTCTCCAATGCACATCAATGGGATTCAAACAGTGGCAAGATGCAAAAGAGAATAGAATTCCTATACCTTTAGCATTTTGTGTCTTGCAGAGATTGAAGACAACGGCTGCTGGGGGGGCGGGGAATTCAGACACTGGAAAAAATTCTAGACACTTATTAAAGTTATAGGGTTCATGTCATCCTTTGCATTTGTTCAACCTAGTTTCAGAACACTTAATGGTATTCCTTTTATTTAAGAAAATTTATATCCTGTTTTTTTGATTAGAAAATGGCACACAAGGTGGTTAACAGCATCCAAAAGTGCAATATCAAGACAATTAACATTAAAACATTAGAGTAGTTTTAAAACACCCACATACCAGCAACAGCTTCTTTATGGTATTAATAGAGGCAGCAAACATTAAACTACTTCTTCTGGAAAATGGGGGTCCACTGCAATAAATGAGATTAACAAAGTAAGTTGTTTGAAGACTGCAGTCAAATCTTTTATAGAGTTTGTGGATTGCTTGCTAAAGGCGTGCCATATACCATTCCCTCGAAATATTGTAAACTTGGACTTGCGTGCAAAAATGCACTTAATTCATTTATGAATACAGAAGAAGAAGAAGAAGAAGAAGAAGAAGAAGAAGAAGAAGAAGAAGAAGAAGAAGAAGAAGAAGAAGAAGAAGAAGAAGGAAGAAGAAGGAAGAAGAAGAAGAAGAAGAGGAGGAGGAGTTTGGATTTGATATCCCACTTTATCACTACCCGAAGGAGTCTCAAAGCGGCTAACAATCTCCTTTCCCCTCCTCCCCCACAACAGACACCCTGTGAGGTGGGTGGGGCTGAGAGACTTCAGAGAAGTGTGACTAGCCCAAGGTCACCCAGCAGCTGCATGTGGAGGAGCGGAGACACGAACCCGGTTCCCCAGATTAGGAATCTACCGCTCTTAACCACTACACCACACTGGCAACACATAAGGGTGGGGATAGATTTGCTTTTAATCAACAACCTCCCCTATCCTTTAGTTGATCTCTTAACAGACAGGTAACAGGAAAGAGATTTCTGAATCCTGTGCAGAATGCCTATCATGACTGAAAGAGTTTCTGATCCAAGAAAATGGGCACAGATACCAACCTTCTGGTTTACATTCTCATATTCTGATTTGCAGCCCTGTTTGGAGATGGCAAACAGGCACCGGATTATTAATATATACTGTAAGTACAAATCTAATCTACTGAACCAAGGTAGGCTAGGCAGATATACAATATAGGTTAAAATATGCCAAGGTAAAACTATGGAAACTAGCTGGCTTGACTCTGCTCCCACTAAAAGTCATTTTAAAAAATTAGTGGAAGAAAAGTTAAGCATAAAAATCATCACTTTGGGAAATACTGACAATTTTATTACTATGAAATGTCCTCCTCAAAGAGGTATGACTATGACTGACACTGTCCTAGGTTAAGACATTTTAATTGTGTGCACATTTTAAAGGGTTATGCTGCTTCAGACTGTTTTTAGCTTCTTCCACGGATGGAGAGCGTGTGGCCATCCATATTTTGCTGTACTACAACTCCCATCATCACCCTGACCAGTAGCATTCTGGCTGCATCTGATAGGATTTGGAGTCCCAGGAACATTTGAAGGGCTGCCATCCTTGCTATAGCCTTTTGTTGCCTCTCCACCAATAAATTGTTCTGAAGGACGTTACTGTATTGCACATTTGTACATTGACTATTTCTTTGTCTTTTTTCACCATTGTTGGATGGAGAATGCTTTGGAAATATTTCCAATAAACACATTAAATCTACTCCATCCTAGAAGCAGTAGTGAATGTTCGTGATGCACCAGGTGTCAAGGAAATAAACAACTATCTGACTTTAAGAAGACATCTGAAGACAGCGCTGTTTAGGGAAGTTTTAAATGTTTGATGTTTTATTGTGTTTTTAATATCGTGTTGGAAATCTACCAGAGTGGCTGGGGATGGGTGGGGTATAAGTAATAAAATTATTTTATTATTATTATTATTATTATTATTATTATTATTATTATTAGTGATTGCACCCAATGCAAGTCCAACTCAGAGTGGACCTACCGAAGTTCATTAATTTGAATAGGTCTACTTTGAGTAAAACTTAGTTGGATAGAACTGTAACCATTTATATTGGGTGGAATTAGACATCGTTCTAAGGCAACTGCTCCACCAGGATAAGCATTTCGGCCTGCAAGGTGGATTGATCCTAACTCTCCCCACAACACACTGGTCTGGGGATTCTTCTGACTCCCCGCCCCGTCCTGAGGCAATTTTGAGGAGTGCAGGGCTATTAGGTTATTTTACTTTAGCTGTTATTCCATCAAAAATTGTTCAAATGTCTACCTCTGAATGGGGCAAGGACAGTGTCAGAGGTGAGGGGCAGGGAGTGTGCGAGGGAAGTGCAAGGGGGGTGGGGAGAGGGGAAATAGTTATCTCATATAAATATCCAGTAAACTACTGATAACAACAACAACAACAACAACAACAAGGTATTCAGGAAGGAACACCTTTCGTCCTCACTCTCTTTAGACTCAACTTAACACTGAAAGATGGTAATCAGGTGAACAGGGTCTGAACCCTCAGAACTTCTGTGTGCCCTTGATAGAAGTGGCAAAGACCCAAGTGACTCAGAGAACTCTGAGTTCAGCCATTTAACTGTGGGTGTGGGTTGAAGAAGAAAGCTGTACGAAACTGCAAGAAGCAAAATCTACATAATTCAACAACTTTGGCATTGCTACTTCGTCTCTGGCTGTAAAAATACATTGTGTTTTCTTTGAGACTCAAAAAAGACTCCCCCCCCCCGATACAACTTGAAAGCTTATTTTTACATGTAAAGACTTCGTACACTTGCTTGTCCAACTCTTTTTCATCTCCTGGCTTTTTGTTTTGTAAAAAAAAATGAAAATAAATCCACAGTGTGTTACCTGAAAACCAACCTTTATTTGGCAAGAGGTGTAGTACTGAATTCTAAAAAATGAAGGAAATCACAACTAAGTGCAGATATTTTTGCATGGATGGGAAATGCAATTTTATTTTCTTCTGTGGGGAATTCTCTCTCTCTCACCCCACCCCCACCCCAAAACTTGCTTATAAATGTGTGCACAAAATGCTGTTCTCAAAATGTTTTTGGACCAGATCTAGACAGGTTAGTTATTTGAACTTAGTTGTCATTTAAACCAAGGAACAAAGTTAGCAAACATCTAAGCCCCATTGATTTTAGGGGCAACAAAGTTTCACTAACTTAGTCAGGAACCAATCCTTTGTGCCTGTTAAAATGAAAGATTACTTCTACTTGGTTCTATAAATTTAGGGTTGAATTAACTGTATTAGTCTACCATGGAGAGGGAAGGAGGGAGGGAGATGGAGAGGGGGAGGGAGAGAGGGAGGGAGAGAGAGATTATAAACAAGAAGAGAGCTAGGGAAAATATACACACTTGTGTCCCTGTTCCAGTTTTATCTCAGATTTAGATTTTTCCTATGTCTTTGTTTCCCATTTTAGGAAATGGCATTTTCATAGCGAATACCTTTTAGCATATGCTAAATTCTGGAACACCATTTCTCTTTCCAGGTGTAAGCAAATACAACCACCTTTCCCAATATGTCTGAGCAAGGCTATGCATTACCAAGAAACACTGTGAAAAACTTTTTTTTAAGGCAAAAGCCTTCCCCACCCCACCCCCACCCCATAAAGATCATTTCACCAAGAGGAGGGGGAGGGAGAAAAGAGGAGGTGTGAAAGTGCCTTGAAAATACAAAATTAAGAACACAAGTCCGTAAGGACAAAAAGTTTCACACTTGCAATCTGGCTCTGAACTGTGACCCATGCTTTGACTGGGCACTAACTGCAGCATGCTTGCCTCATCAGCCACCGTCATAGCCACCCCGGGGTATAAATCTCCAGCAGGGAGCCAGCTCCGTTTCCTTCATCCTCAGCGACACAGCAGCCCACTGCCTCTTCTACGCTCACTGCCGAGACCCTGCCGAGAAATCAGCATGCAACCCAAGAAAGCATCCTTTCCTCTGGAATAAAAATTAATATTACTTGTCATATTTCATGTCTGAGCTCTTTTCATGCTTTATCCTCTGGTAATGAGGGCTAAATTACCAATATTAGTAGATTTTCATGGCTAGCACAGAAAGAGCTGTTACCAGAATAAATGTTTGCATTGCTTCTGTTGGACACAGGCTTTGCTAATGCAGCTTTGCTAATTATTTCTAAATAGGCAATAATCTGCATCCCCTAGCGCTGGGTAGTGGATTGGCCACGTACCTGCTATTTCCCTTATTTACATGTTTTACAACTTTATCAACTACACTAATTACACTCTGAACACTGTTTAAAATTTTCTGTTAATAGAGATACAATGATGCACCAGAGGATGTGTATTTATGCCATAATTACGCCTCTGTTCCTGCGATGCAGTCTCCAATTAGCTGTCGACGGTGGCACAAGCAGCTGCCTGGTATTCTAAAGCAGTGAAACATCTGCACAGAGGATGATAGCTCACATGGATTTTTATTTTTTTTTAAGCCTAGAAATTTACACCCAAGGGAGTGCAGACAAATAGGAGCCTGTCATGTGTAGGGATGATTAGAAATCCTCACCATGGCAACATTGGAGCAGCCATGTCACAGAGTGAGGGGACACATGTCTGATGAAAACGCTAAAAACACTTGCCTTCCCCACCCCCAGAGCCTCAGGATTCCCAACTTCCCTTCCCTCCCCCCTTGCTTGCTTTCTCTCTCCCTCTCTCTCCTCCCCACAACCCCCAATCCTTCTCTTTGCATCTAAAGGCAAAGCAACGCAGCAGGTGAAAAGGCCAAAATATTCAGCCCATGTAAGGTAGATGGCACAAGGGCGTTTTGAAATAGGGAAACAGCGAACAGCGTAGCAAATGCAGATCTTCCTGGGTAATGTGGAAAATATCCAGGGGTTATTTTAGCATCGCCACCGCCACCCATTTTGCAGAAGAGCTGGCCAGGCAAATGTGGTGGGATAAAGAAGGTGTGATGGGGATACAGACAAGTTTAAGGAATGAAGTCAACATGCTTATCCTGCAGGGCATTTGGGCGCCACCTTTCAACCTGCATCAATGCCAACGAATCCTCCCTGAATGCTTAGAAGAGGAACAAGGGTGGGGATGGAGGGGGGAGGACAAACATCTGCTAACCTGGTGTCAAGGCCTATCCTGGTCATGAGCCGCTTTTGTAACCAGCCATTCTTTGCAAAGAATTGGGGGGAGAGGGGGACCGCTTGCTATTATTCAACCTTTTAAAAAATATTGAAAGCCTTAATTATTGAGATACGTTAATTATAACATGTTCCTTCCAGGATACTACTATGGATTCTACCATATCTGTTGAGTAGAATAGAAACGCTATCATAGGAAGGACAAAAGAAAACAAGATTTAGGTTTGAATTCCAAGGCATCGGGGTAGGTCTGATTTCACAACCTTAGATCAGAATTGACCCCTTTATCATTTTGTTGTGGGGAACTGTGTCTGATTGGGGTAGGGGCAGATCTCTTTCCTACCCCACTTCCCCCCAAAATAAAGTGCATTTTGCCTGAAGATTTGAATTCAGGGATGAAAAAGATCTGAGCCTTAAACAGAGCTGCATACACACCATAGATTTAAAGGAAATTTCCTCCCCAAAGAATATTGGGAACCTCACAGGCACTCTGAGGTGTTTTTGTTGTATTGTTTGTTTGTTTTCTACTGCCAAACAGTGTATACTTTTTGTGAAATAAATAAATTCCCAGCACCCTTAACAAACTACAGTTGTATTATTATTATTATTATTATTATTATTATTATTATTATTATTATTATTATTTTATTTATTATTTGGAGGGATGAACTTTAAATATCCATTAAAATGTATATAATGCATGCAGCCACAGTGAAAGATCTTCCGCTCTCTAGATCTCTGGACCAACATGCATCATAGAATCATAGAGTTGGAAGAGACCACAAGGGCCACCCAGTCCAACCCCCTGCCAAGCAGGAAACATTTTGTGTGGGCCCATTTCCCTACCTAGTCCTGCTGCCAACGGAGAAGCAAGCAGCAGCAGTGGCAGTTTCCAGCGAGATCTCACAGGATCTCACATAACTCTCATGAGATCTCGCCAGAAGCTGCTGCCACACAACCCCAGTCAGTGAGGCTACAGCAGCAGGATGGTGGGGCGGCAGCAATCTCCTGTTTCACTTCTGCCGGTGAAATGGAATTGCCCATGCCAATTTATTGGAAATCACCCAGAGACCTCTCTGATCTGCCTTCTGCACTCCCTTCCTTAAGCTGAGCACCTCATTCTGTGAAGAATTCAGTGTAAAAGGACGGGGAAGTAACTATAACAGGGAGGGGAAACCACAGGCCCAGGACCAAATGTGGCAAACCATCTAACTTTTTTGGATCTGAAACCAGGACGCACATATTCTGAGATGCTGTGCTCCAAAGTGCTTTCTTCAGGGTGTGATCTCATGTGCATGATTATGACCCTGAAAAGGCACTTTTAATGGGGCTACAGCATGGCCCAAGAGCACATGACGTTGTGACACCCAACATGGCTGCTGAGATCTCACATGAAAAAATGAGGTGTCCCATTTTGGGGGGTGGGGGCTTGGCAAGTATGATGTGGCCATCCAGGCATTTCTGTCTGGTCCTTGGGATTGTCCATAAACCACCCCCCTTTTATAGCTATACCCCTCCCCTTACTGGCCACACTTTGCACCTTCTTCTAAGGTTTTTGCCTGCCTAGAATATGACCCTGAGCTCTAGTAACACCTTTTCCTTATCTGGATGGAGGATGTAAGTCAGTGTGAGAGTATGTGTAGAACCTGGCCTATTGTAGAAAAGTAAAATCCACATTCATTGCTCTGCCACCTTTTGCCTCTGGCTTCACCGACTTCTGGCATGTGGCCCCCAGAATACTGTCCAGAAGTGCATGTAAACCCTCAGACTGAAGGAGGTTCCCCATCCCTGCTTTGTAGGTATGTCTAGCCTTCCCTAGCCAAGAGCAGACAGTGGTTGCTTCTTGTTGCAGACATCATCCCACCATGAGCATCAGGCACAGAGAAGAAAGGGTGAGTTGGCAAGTGGCTGCATTGGATTGTAGCCTTAATAATCTCTGATAGAACTTTAGCAACAGGAAGAGAAGGGGAATGGATGTGTCCTGATTCAGATGTGAAAAATTCTCGAGTATTAAATATAAGATGTCAGGCATAACCAGTTCCTTCTAAAGTAGTTCTAATATGCAGTTCCCACCCCTGATGATGTGGCTGTGGACTCCTAGAAAAATATCCTTATTTAAATAATAATAAAATAACAAAAGCACACATATATAAAAAACTGAGAAACTCAGTAAGGAGATTTAATTTTTAGCACAGGGGGCCCTAACCTAACTTATGAGGGGGGAAATAAAATCAAAAAATGTTTTTAAATTATTTGAAAATATTAATTATTCAGCTACATTTCACAGAAAGCTGGTATCTTCTCAGTCTGGTCTCTCAGAGCCATGAAGATCTTGTTATCTGATTTTATGAAATTACTGCCCCCCCTCAAAAAAAAACCCTCTATAAAATCATACCTAGACAGGCCATGCAATTCCTGAATTTGATTCTAATTTATTGCATTAATAATAATAATAATAATAATAATAATAATAATAATAATAATAATTTATTTATACCCCACCCATCTGGCCGGGTCCCCCCACCACTCTGGGCGGCTTCCAACACACATTAAAATATCACAGATTAAAAACTAAACAGTGCTGCCTTTAGGTATTTTCTAAATGTCAGGTAGTTGTTTATCTCTCTGACCTCTGATGGGAGGGCGTTCCACAGGGCAGGTGCCACTATCGAGAAGGCCCTCTGTCTGGTTCCCTGTAGCTTTGCTTCACGCAGTGAGGGAACCGCCAGAAGGCCCTTGACGCTGGATCTCAGTGTCCGGGCCAGCTCCATAATATACAGCAATACATAATCTCCAAAGTTCCTATGTGTGAAACTCTGATCCTAGGAGATTTTAGACTGGATTGGGGAAAAATGTTTACTCATTCTCTGTCCAGCCATCTATGGTCCTTGAACATCTTCTCAGAGGGGACTAAATATGGGATTGGTGAAGATCACCTGCTCACCATTTCGATAGCCCTTCTGTTCATGGAAACCTTACTCGGTATCTAACCCAGGGATGAGGAATTGCAGGTCCTCCAGGTCACAGGGTAAACACATTTCTCTTGATCTATCTAAAATTAGTCATGTCTAAGTCCCATGAAAACCCGGGGAACAAATTAATCAGGACTACTTGAAGTTCCACTGCTTTCAGGAGAACTGAGACCATAGGATGAGGCTCCAATCTAAAGCACTTGGTGGCCTTTAATGCACAGACACACCAGTAACTGACTTACTAACAAGTGAAAGCCAAAGCTGCCAAGTCTCCCGTTTTCCCCAGGAAATCCCCGTTTTTCCAGCTGTTCCTAGCTGAAAAAAACGGATTTTTTTGTTTTTCCCTGGTTTATTCTGGCGCGGCGGCCATTTTGGAACTGGGTAGAGCATGCTCAGAAGCGACTTTTGATGCTGCTCTGCCCAGTTCCAAAATGGCTGCAGTGCGACTTCTGGCGTGGCGGCCATTTTGGAACTGGGCAAAGCAGCATCAAAAGTCACTTCTGAGCATGCTCCGCCCAGTTCCAAAATGGCGGCAGCGCTACTTCCGGTCTGCTATTTACGGCCCGGTCCCTTATTTCTCTGACTGCAACTTGGCAAGTATGGTGAAAGCTCAGTCCATGGGATGACACTGTGCTGAATGATGTCCCACCACTGAAAGCAGTTCCTCCTTGGCATGCATCAGAGGCGATTCGCATCTAAAGAGCTTCTGAGTTGTGGTATAGAAAGCAGTTCTGAAGAATGTGGATATTACTGTCTCACTTAATGCAGAGTTTCCCATGGTTTCATTAGCATAAACTACCGTATTTCCCCCCCACATTTGTGTGCAGCTTCTCTGAATTTTCTCTGTATTCATAGTAGCAGCTCTGGGCTGACTGCTTTGCAAAAAGAGGCGTTAGTTACACCGCACTTAGACGTTCCTTATACAATGACAAATTATCTCCTGGGGGAAAAAAATGTGGAAGTTTTGGTTGTCTTCTGCCCCATTCAAGATATTCCCACATTCTCCTTTTTTACGGTATATATTCAGTGCAAGATTGTGTGGTACTGCAGAGTGCTGGTGTCACCACACTGTATGCCCAGATCTCGCTTATTATGCATTACACAAACCTTGCTTTCCAGTTCTCATGCAGGGAAAGATGGTGCTGAAGAGCCACAGTGTGTCAGTGCAAGGACAGAGTTTATCTGATAAACAAGTCATTTTTGGAAACCCTCAAAGCTCCTACTGTGAAACATTAAACGTGGCCCCTGTTAGATACACAGAATGGGGGGTTCTGGTTGACTGAACACGGGCTGATAAGCTCCACACAGCTCTGAATGCTGTTTGCCCACATACTAATGTTAAACAAAAGAACTGCAGACTGCAAAGAAAGGATGCAGGTCAGACAACTAAATTGCTTAAACCCTTCGGCAGCCTTCTGAAAAGAAAAGGCATGAAAGACGACAATATGTGCTGTGCTTTTAAGCAGAATTGTTCTCTGTTTATTATCCTGGTTAAGGGAATTATGGCAAACATCTCCCTAGACTATATGTACCCCAAGTAAGATGAGAAGGACCACTCTCTGCTAAGCCAGGTGCAATATGCCACTGGTCATTACACAAATGGCTCTCTTTCTGTTTTGCATGACTTCCAAATTATGAACACAATGAAAAAGCGACAATAATAGAACTGTGCATGGCAACGACAAGCACAGAGCTCTTGTGTTGTTTTCCACAAAATCATCTGGCTTGCCTTTGAGAGCTTTCAGGTAATAACCGTCTATCACAGGAGTAACCCACTTTGTTCCATTAAAACTTGGTTCGATTCCCATTGTTGTAACTGTGCTCAAGTACATTAGACTAACAGTTTTGTGATACATCTGTGGCAAAGCATATCATTCTGACAACAGCTGAAACAGAGATATGATCTCATTATTTACCTTCTATTTCTAATAAAAGAAAATATTGAACCACACTTGTCTGGAAATCAGCTCCAGAGAGTTAGAGGACTTCCAGACCAGCATGAAAGGTGCCACTAGGGGTGGCAGGAGGAAGAGGAAATTATCGTCTTCCACAAGCAGAGGTGTGCAAAAACACAAGAGCACCAACTGGATCTCACCACTATAGGTGCAGGAACTATTCAGCCTGTAGAATAAGCCTAGCAAAGGAAACACTTTTAAAATTGCTGTTTGGCTGCTCATCCTGAGAGGATCAGGTCCTGGAAATGTTGCTGGATGGGGGGGGGGTGGAACATGTTTAGCACTGGAATGTAGATGCATGTACACCTTGTGAATGCTGGGCCAGGCAGAGGGGGGGGGAGTCCACATTTTGTATACATTTTATAGGCATTCTGTCCCTAAGAGTCACGTTTTGTATGCCGGTCAGTGCATTTCCTTCTAAGATACACATTTCTGAACATTCACATTTTTGTGCCCTTAAAGCCCCCCACCAAAACTACACCACAACATTCAGAGTAGTGGGCAATCCAACTGATAGCTGCATTCCAATCTGCTAAAATTCTGAAAATGGTGGATTAAGTTGGTTTACTTTAAAATTCAGACTGAGTAAATTTCTTCTCCACCCCAATACAGTGGTACCACAGGTTACAAACTTAATTCGTTCCGGAGGTCTGTTCTTAACCTGAAACCGTTCTTAACCTAAGGCGCGCTTTCGCTAATGGGGCCTCCTGTTGCCGCCGCTGCACGATTTCCGTTCTCATCCTGGAGCAAAGTTTGCAACCCAAGGTAACTACTTCCGGGTTAGCAGAGTCTGTAACCCAAAGCATTTGTAACCCGAGGTACCACTGTACCCATCTCACTCATTTCTGTCCCATGTGTGGCTATATTTATGTTTTCTGACCTATTTTACGGTATATATTTTATTGTTATTAATAGTATTTGGTTATAATGGGGAGGAAAAAGCAAAAACACAAAATAATGTAATTTTGCTAAATATGGTCCTAGTTTGGCCCATTTACTGGTGTATTACCTCTGACTGAGTTTGGGTTTGTGTCCCTCAACACCGCTCTCCCCTTATATGCCTGCAAAAGAAAAAGAAGTAGAGGAGAATGATAGCCTTTCCTGAACTGGAATAGCCATTATGCTAAAATAACTACAGAAGGACCCAGGTGGCGCTGTGGTTAAACCACTGAGCCTAGGGCTTGCTGATCAGAAGGTCGGCGGTTTCAAATCCCTGTGACGGGGTGAGCTCCCGTTGCTTGGTCCCAGCTCCTGCCAACCTAGCAGTTCGAAAGCACGTCAAAGTGCAAGTAGATAAATAGGAACCGCTACAGTGGGAAGGTAAACGGCATTTCCGTGTGCTGCTCTGGTTTGCCAGAAGCGGCTTTGTCATGCTGGCCACATGACCTGGAAGCTATACGCCGGCTCCCTCGGCCAATAATGCGAGATGAGCGCGCAACCCCAGAGTCGGTCACGACTGGACCTAATGGTCAGGGGTCCCTTTACCTTTTTAACTACAGAAGAGGGAGGAACTGATTGGGCCCCTGCTGTGGTATGATTTCTGCAGACTAGAAGACCCTGTTGAGGAGCCTAACCTCTCTTGCTTCCTACAGCAAAGGTTATTTCAAACCTCTTTACAAGTCAGAACACAGAGATCAGTTTTTTTTAAAAAAACAAAACCACAAGGCAAAAGAGCAACAACTATTTCTGGGCTAGTTCAGAAGCAGCCTAACCATGGAAATAAATAGCCAAGGTCTTTAGGTCTTTCCTAAAGGTGGGCTTCTGTTTTTCTTCCACTGTTAGTCAACTCTGAACGGCTAACACAACAGAAATTGATTGAGCCTTCCCACAGGCATCTTGAAACAGCCAAGACTTCGCCTAGTGCTCAAAGGCATATTGTAAATAGGTCATTCTGGCCTTCCAAATGATGGCACTCCAGGGTGTTGGTACCTTAGCCTTAAAACATTCTGCATCTCATGCCCACGTGTTGAACCTCAACTGAACAGATCAGAGCACCTGGAGAAGGTACTGACTCATGCATTCAGGAGATCACCTCATCCTTCAACTCAGCTCCAGGAAGTGTACTTTCATTGGGCGAATTATCTTCCTGGAAATGTAACAAGCTGCATAGAATTGTTATTCCTAGGCTGCAATTTTCTGTTTCTTAGAACTTGTGGATCTGTCCTTGGCTGAATCTGAAAGGAAAGAGAGTGCAGCAATTTATTGTGTTTAAGTACTGCAATTGCACAGTGCAGTACTTAATGCTGAGTACTTAATCACTGGTATGTGTTAAATTATTGGCTAGGGGATTATGTTAATAATGAGTTCTTGGGCAAGAAAGCAATGTAGCTTGTTATGCTAGAGCAAGCATTCTGGGTTTCAGAAAAGTATACAACAGCACATCAGCTCTGGCAGCTGCAAAAGCGTTCTCCAGCCCAAAAAGGCTCTAGCTAGCTTGACTTCGGAACTGTTAGTGGAAAGATCCTTCCAGCCATGCCGTGGCTGCAGGCTGCTTCCCCACTTCTACAAAGCAGTTTGGTTGGTTTTACTTTCAGTACTGTTTTTTCCTACCACTCTCCATCAGTTAATGACAGAAGAAATTGCATTCAAAAAGTATCAAAAGGAAGATTCTCATACATGCAAACATTACCTTACAGTACAGTGGTACCTTGACTTGCGAACAGCCTAGTTTACAACCATTTTGGATTACGACCAATTCAAACCTGGAAGTGCGTGTCCCAGTTTGTGAGGTTTTTTTTATTATTATTACGGCCCAGTTTTTTGGAGGTCCCATTGGCGAAAGCGTGCCTTGGGTTACGACCTGCTTTGGTTTATGAATGGACCTCTGGAACAGATTATGGTCATAAACCATGGTACCACTGTACTTTTGAGGTGACTGGGGAATTTCCTCATTCTACAAATTGTCCCACCTGGGGTCTGCATGCCAACAGTTTTCCTGGGTGCATACAACTGAATTACATAAAGCCCAAGAGAATACATTATGTGGTAACTCCTGCCATGTCTCCCTGTCCCCTGCCATCCCAAAGCAGGTAGTGAAAGAATCAAGAGAGTCTGCAGTATACTGGGAAAATGTATACTAGTATACTAGGGAAATGTCTGCAGTGTACTGGGAAAATGACAGATGGTTTGACAGCCATCTGTCAGGAATGCTTTGATGGTGTTTCCTGCTTGGCAGGGGGTTGGACTGGATGGCCCTTGTGGACTCTTCCAACTCTATGATTCTATGTTTACTATAAAATAAGATAAAAAACAGATACAACTTTCTTTGTCATCTCACAAAGTTAAAGTTAGCTCAAAAATCTGCACCCACCAACATTCTAAAGACCCGAGAATGAGGCAGAAAAATGGAAGCTTCTTACAGGGGAAAAAACTCTTGAGAATCTAGAGGTCAGATTTTGGCACCTTTTTCTCCTATTTTTTCAGTGCAGAGGAAAATTGGCAAGAAGCGGCCTCAGAGCCAATTCAATCTACCACTTTAGCTAAAACTGTAAAGGCCAGTCAAGGGCAATACTGCCTTTGGGCTATTTCGACCTCAAGCTAAGCTAGTCATGTGCTTTCCCACATGTGTTCTACTAAGGGCTACATATGGCCTAACCATAGTGCGCCAAACATAAGATCAATCCAGCCCAGGGCAATGCATTTTCACAGCCCACCTGGCAAGAGCTGAAGCAGTCCCTAAGTAAGCAAAAACAGAGAGGTCGACTTCAGTACATTGAAAACCCCTCCAAAAATGATTAAAGATCCTTCGAGACCTTTTATTGCACAGTCCAAAAGCCGCTATTTTGGTAAGAGACCAACAATTGCAGAAAAAAGACTGCTGTGCTTGAGTAGACTCCCTGCATGATTAAAAACCTGATCTTCCAGGGTTCTGCATCATACACTGAAAGCCAACTCAAGCAGAGAAGGCTGCATGCTGCAGACCTTCAGCTCTCAATGCATAGGAGGGCCACGGAATCAGCAACAGGGATGTGTAGCAGGAAGATTTTTGTCCATGGACTCAACCCTGCTCTTCTGCTCTGCTGTGATGGGGGGAGAGAGAGACTGTGTGAATATGGCTGTTAAAATGGGACCCTGAAATCCTCCACCCAATTCATGGAAAGAGTAGAATTTTGTTGAATATTCTCTGTGGGGTTGAATAGTGGGAGACCTACAAGGGAAACTCTTAAAAAAGATTAACAGAAAAAACTTTCCGGAGAAATTTTGGCCTAGCTAATATATATGTGGTGCATATTTTAAAGGCTATTTTGCATCCTATGTACTAAAACCAGCAAATGGTTTATTGACTTGGGTGTTCCTTTCATAAGGCACTTTAGGAGCTATTGTATTTTCATTGTCATTGTAAAGGGCTTCCTCTTCTAGGGGAGTCTCCCTAAAAAAAAAAATAATCCATTGTTTTTACACTAAAGCTTCTTTTTTTACAGCCACACTTTTTCCAATTTTAGAAAAAGATCGTATCAAGGGGGTTTCCAAACCCTCCATGAATCATTTGAAACTTGTAAATAGTGATACCCGTTATGATATGACAAAGGAAATATATACCCTGTTTTTAAACAGCATTGCACTGAGCATGCCAAACAGATGAATTGCTAGCATTTGAGGCTGGTGGTCTGCATCATCAAAATATTTTTGAAAGGGTAATTTCACAATATACATTTCCTGCTCACCAACACACATTTTTGCACATCTTAATGTTCTGTGGCTAAAACATGCTATGTCAACAAAAATGTTTTAAAATATTTTAGCACTGAAAGTCTGATTTTATATTCCACTGTGCAGAGGCATAATATCCAGCTTTCCAGCCCTGGCACATGGAAAACATTGTTGATTTGGCAGCATTCAAATGTCAAAAAGTAAATAAATGGAAAGAAATCTCTCAGAAAATTTTGGTTCGGCTCTAATTCAGACACTAGAGGATTTGCTTTAAGATCTCGTCTTTTCCTTACAGTGATGTTCATATTTCAGTGGTACAGGAGTCCTGACACCAATTAATACTTCATACTAAAACCTAGTGTCATAAATCTGCAGCTTTTTTTTTTTAAAAAAAGAAATAACCGGAATAGATGAATAATTGTGCCTAGTCTTTTAAGTCACAGAAACTATCCTGGTGGGATGCAGGATTGTCTTTCCATCAAATGTAACCTGACATTATCAACCACAATTGATATATGTGAGGTAGTTAGGAAGGCTAAACTCTTGATCAATATGTCAGGTTTCAGAAGCGATAGCCCTGGCATAGACAGAGGATTGTGAGTGGCTGCAGGAACAAAGCAATAGGAAGGAACATTAGAACCATTTCCAGCATGCATGCCAGAGGAAGGAAGGCATGGTCTAAGTATGAATCAAGTGTGTCCCGGTCCTTCCTTTCCCTGTCCCTCAGATTAGCTGTGGCTCATTAAAGAGGCCAAAAACATTCTAAACATAATGCATGCATATTCTCTCTGGGGGATTTTCTTTCTCTCTCTCTACTTGGGCTGCAGTTAAGACTAGCATTTCTGCACAATCACATGATCCCCTCAAACTACACCATAAACATCCATTAACATGATAATACCCATTAATCTAGGCAAACACAACTCATTTGTCATCTTTCTCTTGCAACCCATCTGTGTGCATTTGTAGAAAGGAGGTTGGGAGGGGGGGTGCGGGAGAAGATTCAATGACTTCTCTATCAGTGGGTTAGCTTCAGAGGAAGGTCTGAATTTCAGTATTTCTTTGGTAAGTAAAAGCTAATTTGTTTCACTTTGCTGAAACACCTATTTATTATTCCACTTTCATAATATCACTTATGTCTTAAGCAAAGGACTTCGAATGTGAGGTAGGGGGATGCTAAGAAGCAATAAAAACATTTCATTGCAGCAATCAAGGACAAAGACTTAAATTAACAATTCCTTTTCATTAACTTTGCGTCACAACATACTCTCATTGCTCTGATGTTTTGCTTATGGAACAAGAGGCTTATTTCAGTGGGTGACATATCAAAGCCTTTTCCCATTCTCTTCCACCCCAAACATGCTGTTTTAGTCATTTCATTTTGCTGCTGTTGTTTTCTGTGCAGATCTCTATTGCTAGATGTGAAGAAAATTCTGGCTGTGTGATACCATAACCTCACAAACCATGTACAAACTCTTAGCAAGCATTTGTTTGGTCGTTTAGTCGTGTCTGACTCTTCGTGACCCCATGGACCATAGCACGCCAGGCACTCCTGTCTTCCACTGCCTCCCGCAGTTTGGTCAAACTCATGGGTGGCCAAATAGGGATAAACAGAACAAATGGTGTGGCTATTACCTCTTGAGTGGCTCTATGTGTAAATAGCACTGTATAAATAATTTCTCCTATTGAGAGTAACAGGAGAGAAATCTGAGAGAGTGGTAGACTTTAAAGGGAGAGACCTCCTTTGGCAAGTTCCTCAGAGTCAGGGCCACCATGCCCTTTCTAGAAGTTACTGGTGAACATCTTCAACTTTGTCACCATCAGGCTTCCTTCGATCACCAATTTGTCTACCTTTTCCTTTTTTGCGTGGATTTCCCTACCTAGAATGCCTATGTGGTTTCATGCCTCTCTGTCTAAACCTTTAGTTTCTCCTCCAATGACAACAAAGCCTAAGCAGAATGTATTTGCACACATTCAGCTCTTTTTCTCTAGTTCTCTCACATATACACATCTCCCTGCTGTTTCTCTAGCCTTGCCTTTATCATCCCCACTATTAGATAGTATAAGCTCTTTGGGGACAGAGACCTCTCTTGGTTGTTTACATTACGGTGAGGAAGCAGCACTGAACTGAATGGGATTTGCTTCCAAGTAAATATGAATAGGATTGTGCTGCCAGTAAAATTCCATGTGCGTTTTATGTCACTACACGAATTATAATTATTGTTATCAGTACGTAACAGTTAAGATATGATTCTTAAAATTCTAAATCATGACATAATTTTGCAATGTTCTGAGTGTCTCTAAAGGGAGAATAAATTCTAGTCATCGTGTGAAGAGATATATATTGGCCCCTTGTTTCCTCATTAACGCAGTGAACAGGAGAAACCCAAAACAACAACAACATGGTTGACATTCACAAGCACAAAGCCAGTTCCTGTATACAATTATTTGGGTTCTTTGGCACTCATATATGTTATCATACTGAGTCATCCTAGCTGCTTATCAACATGACTTCCTGTACCACCAAATATTGTATGCTCCCAGGAGAGCCTCGTTACAGCAGGTCTAGGAATCATAAACAAGTGCCTTGAATTGGTGCAAGGCCACAATAACTATGTTGCACCTTTTCTTCGGTAGTGGAACATTTTAGACTCCAAATCTTCCTGTTGACAAGCAGACTAGCTGTGTCATACTTCCTCTTTAATGCATACCAAGAGAACACTGAAATATGCACAACACATAAATGTTGCTTCTTAATTTGAGATGCTCACTGGAAGGTCAGATCATGAAGCTGAGGCTCCAATACTTTGGACACCTCATGAGAAGAGAAGACTCCCTGATGTTGGGAAAGATTGAGGGCACTAGGAGAGGGGACCACAGAGGACGAGATGGTTGGACAGTGTTCTTGAAGCTACGAACATGAGTCTGACCAAACTGCGGGAAGCAGTGCAAGACAGGAGTGCCTGGCGTGCTATGGTCCATGGGGTCACGAAGAGTCGGACACGACTAAACAACTAAACAACAACAACACAAATTGAGATTACTAGAACCAATACAGTCTTTTAAATTGTTAAATATACAAGCATCTAAATCAGGCACCCCAAACTTTGGCCCTCCAGATGTTTTGGACTACAATTCCCATCATCCCTGACCACTGGTCCTGTTAGCTAGGGATCATGGGAGTTGTAGGCCAAAACATCTGGAGGGCTGCAGTTTGGGGATGCCTGATCTAAATAAACCCTGGGGTACAGTCGAATGCTTGTAGTCAACACACAACAGCCAGTTCATCTGATGTCTTTATCTGTTTGGTAGTTGTCCTACAACAATCTTCTTCTTCTTTTAACCTTTTAAGAATAATGGGGATAAAAGTTCCAACATTATATATTCTTAACAAGTAATATGTACCTTGTATAGGATTGATCAGCTATTATCCAAATACATATTTCAACTGGGTTTTGCTAAAATACTTGTTACCCAAATCTAAATTTGCATATTACCAATAAACAAACAAAAAAACTTGAAGATGTTAGACACCGATGACACATTTTGAGATGGCACATATTGGTTTTCATTCACACTGGGTTATTTGTCATCTTTCCGCAGGGCCTGCAAGACAGAGCTGTTCCGCCTGGCCTTTGGGTTAGACTCAGCCTGACCCCTGTGTTTTTCTCCCTCATGGCTTGGATTTATGGCCTACTTGAAATGAGGCTGCACTTTAATTTTAATACTGTATTTTAATCTGTATTTTAATTAATTGTTTTTATGTTTTATTGTAATTCTGTTGGTGTCAGCCGCCCTGAGCCCGGTTTTTGACTGGGGAGGGCGGGGTATAAATAAAAATTTATTATTATTATTATTATTATTATTATTATTAGGAAGAGAATATTTTATTGAGAACAGAGAATATTCGCCGAAAGTGAGAATAGGTTCTTTAAACGATATAGAGGGACACCTGCCACCTTAGTACAACTGGGCATCCAACTACTTGATCATGATTGCTGCAAGACCTGAGGAAGCCTCAGAGTGGATACAGGGTTTCTTACTGTTTCTTCTCTTCTCGCTATATATTATTATTAATTATTATTATTATTATTATTAAATTCTATTTATATCCCCCCTCCCCAGCCAAGGCCGGGCTCAGGGGGGCTAACACTAGATATAAAACAACTGATTAAAATACAACTTAAGAACAAGATTAAATACATTAAAATTAAAATTAAAATGTAGCCTCATACGGAAGGAAAAGGAAATATGGTGGAGGGGATCAGGTTGGCTCCAAGCCAAATGCTAGGCGGAACAACTCTGTCTTACAGGCCCTGGGGAAAGAAATCAGGTCCACTCAGCCTGTACAGACAGAAGCCTTGGACCACTGAGACTGGCTCATTTCATATGAAAACCAGCTTGAAAACCAATTATATTTAGATTCCTTCCATATGTTCATCCCATGTCCATGGTATTAGATTCCTTCCATATGTTCATCCCATGTCCATGGTATGTTCCTGAGTACACAAAATGCAGCCTCCTTGCTGAAGCTAAGCAGTTCTGGAACTGGTCAGTGTCTGGATGTAACACCATTTGGAGCCCCATGGAGTTTCATGGTGGTGGCAGTAGTAAGGTAAAATAAATAATATGTTAAGTTCCATCTTTATGTCCCCCTCCAGTAGCCACAGAGCTTCTAAGGCTGTAATATGGCCTCAACTTCCTCTACTGAAGTCATCATTAGACACCTCTAATCTAAACAACTACAGTTCAGTTTTTAACAACTATATATGGAAGTTTCTCTCTCTCTCTCTCCCTCTCTCTCCCCCTCTCCCTCTCTCTCGTGGCACAACTCCAATGATTTTTGTATGATACTATTTATTTACATCTGGATCCAACCCAATACCCAGCCTAGACTGTTTCTTCCATACGTTCTTCCCTGCACACTCCAATCCTAAACTGCAGCTCTACTCCAGATTCCTTGACCCCTGGAAGTATATGCGACAATGAACAGAATTAGGGCCTTTTCTTTTGTGGTACAGATGAACACAACAGAATTAAGTTGTGCATTACATTTCCCATCTATAGTATGCCTTGCCAAATGAGCTGCATCAAGCTAAGTCTCCATATTGCTTTAGGTGGCTGTCAAAAATGTGTCTGTTTTAAGAAAGCTTTTACCTCGCCATTCTCTTTCTGCTGGTTTATCTTTGATGTCTTACTTTTGATAGCTGTTTTGGATTTTGTTATGTGAGCTAGGCTTTGATGCCAATATTTGTGATTTTATTGGGAATTGTTATATATTTTACATTTTGTTTTTGTCTTCTGATTTGTAAAGCACCTTGAGTTTCTTTGAAAACAGACAGGGTGTAATTTTTTAAAAATAAATAAATAAAAACTTTGTTTTGTCAAAGATGAGGCCAAAGTTAGAGGACACATGACAAACCATTTATAGGAGAAATCCAACTACCCAAATTATGGCAAGAAATATCTCACATCTTCCCTTTTCATTATATCTTTGTTCAATATTGGTGTCATCCATTTTTGTTCACAGTTAAGCCCAAAGCAAGTTTTAGTATATCATTGCTGTGGAATGCTAGGGAACTCACATCTTGACATTATTGTAATTTTTTTTTAAAGGTAGGAATCATGTATTACAGCCTCAGGGGTATTACCAGGATGTATCGGTTTATATAACAAATGGTTTGTGTATACATCTTTCAGTCATAAAGTGTGTTTCGTAGTTTTGAATATTGCATGAATAATACTTCTCTATTCCTACTCTCCATCTGCAGGGTTGGGATAATATCTACATAGTAGAAAGCTATGAATATTGGTAAACAAGCAAGGGAAAGAGCTGTTCTCCAGTGGTTTAGTCCTAGCTCAGTTAGTTTTGAGGATGGTTACCCATCTTTTCTACATGTCACTCAGAGTGGTGTGTATGGGTTGCCTGATTTTATCCCCAAAACAACCTGGTGAAGTGGATTAGGCTGAGTTAAGTGATGGTCCCAGGTTGATTTCATCTGCAAATGTGATGAGCATTCCCTCAATACCTTCATCATTTATAAAGATGTTGAACAACAATGGGCCCAGCACAGAACCCTGCAGCATCCCACATCAGGGAGCCAAGACTTTTTCTTCTTTTTAAAAAGGCTACTGTTTAATTATAACCTAGGTCTGCAGGGATATAGGAACTGGGTGTGCATAAAGATGCTCAATAATAATAATAATAATAATAATAATTTATTTATACCCCACCCTTCCCAGTCAAAACCAGGCTCAGGGCGGCTAACACCAATAAAATTACAATAAGACATAAAAGAAAAGACATAATTAAAATACAATTAAAATACATTAAAATTTAAAATGCAGCCTCATTTTAAGTAGTCCATAAATAATGAAATGTAACCTAGGAATTTGTAATCCTGGAGGCAGAAACATTGTTGAAACAAGAAGAGCAAGATAGAAAGATGAACACCTGCAGATAGGTTTGAGGTAAACATTTTCAGAGGATTGGGTGACAAGTACAGGTACAAATCCTGTTCCTTATTAACGAGATTTGCTTGTACTTGTCAAATTTTGCTTTGAAAAAAACACACACCCTGATTTTGTGAAAAGCATATTGCTTCTTCTAAGGTGGTTTTAATCTAAGATACTGATTTATAATCTCTTCAGGCTTCCTGGGAATTTGACAAATTGTTCTGAGCTCTCTTCAGTCTTTCTTTCATCTGTCCACCACCACAACTCTATCTACGGTCTCTCTCATAGCCAGGCCTCTGATTCGCTTCCTCCAAAAGTACAAAAGCACATAATGCACATTTGGTCCACACAATGACTAGGGAAAAAATTTCCTGTTAAAAATTTAAATGTATATTTGTGGAATTGTATTATGTCTCCAAACATATGTTTTTGGACCTGCCACATTTTACTAGTGCAGCAACACATGCAATGTAACACCAACGCAAAGAGCAGACAGAGGATGAGAAATTAAAGGAGTCTAAATGAATGATGGGAAGTCGACACTTAAATTGGTGGAGAAGAAACTCACTTGGAAGCACTTGTCATTATTGAAATTTAGTCTATGATTATCTTAGAACCTGAAAGCAACTCCCTGGAAACTTTAACTGTTAATATGGATTAGTTTGTTCTTACTCTCCCTATATAAGCAATTTAAATCAGTTACAAACATATGCTTGGTAAGTTAAAGGGAAAGGGGGGCTAAGGAAGATATAGAGCCAGGAATGAGGAGGCTGAAGAGACGATGAGAAAAGTAATGGTGCAAGCTATTTGTTGGAATGAAGAAAAATAACTTTCCTACATGGCATAAAATGGTTTCTTTGTGTGTGTGTGTGTGTCTGTGTGTGTGTTAGATTTATTATTCCATTTACTCTTAAAACAAACCAACCATAGGCATTTACCTTCAGAATATAAAGTTGCTTATTTCTGTACTGTAGAGTTATCAGAGGTATGGCTTGATGGTTTCACAAGGCATCAGTCACACTTTCCCAACATTTGCCGATATAAATATAAAAGCTTCAAATTTGAAGGATAAATAAAGCAACGCTATTATCTAAACAGGGTAAAATATAACATCCTTGTGGTTTGTGGAAATTTTTGATGTGCCTGCTGGCTTTTCAATAAAAATCAATTATGCCTTAAATGTGAGCGGTAGTCAACATACTACAGACTATAAATTCAATTTCATACTCAGAAATATGGATTAGCTGAACTAGATGCCCTTCCATTGATTTCAGAAAGCAAAAGCTGATAAGGTAAATAATAGTAAGAAGCTCTCTGACACTCCACATCAAGTTCTGGATTTCCATATTATTTTTGTAAGAACTTTTCAGTCACTATAATATTCTCCTTGTGAAATATGTATGATGAATGGATATTATACGGATTGCTGATTCATCTCTATTTACAGAATGGATATTTAGCTTTTATAATACAAGGTGGGAATGGGATAGGAAATGAATATACTTATTTTCTTTCACATGGTGGAAGGCATGTATCATCCTATCTGAATAAAGCCATGGGTAATTACAGAACATTCTGATTAAGCCTGTGTTCTTTAGGCTACAGCCTCCTATAAATAAAGGCTCCAGAGAATAGGACTGCAAGACAGCACCACTCACTGCAATATAAATTAGAGGAACAGAAACACAATGTGCTGTAAATTCAAAACAAAATCACCTCTGTGTACTTTGTGTTGAACATCTTAAGCAGGAAATAAGAGGAATGCCATGAATTCAGTAATAAAATAACAATCCTCAGTATTTATATAGAAATTTCCCCGAGTCCTTAAAGTGCTTCATGTAAGGGGATGGAAAAGAGAAATGGAAGGGCTAGGAAAGAAGAGCAGTAAAAATAGGTAAGTCTTAAAAGAAAAAAGAGGATAATGTCATGATTGTGTTTTTGTTTTGGTTAAAAGACGAGGAAGAAGAAAAGACAACCACACAGGGGAAGGGCTCTGGCTCAGTGATATGCTGTGCATCCTAAGGTTTCCAGTTCCATCCCTGACAGCTCCAGGTAGGACAGGCATCCCCAAACTGTGGCCCTCCAGATGTTTTGGCCTACAACACCCATCATCCCTAGCTAACAGGACCAGTGGTCGGGGAAGATGGGAATTGTAGTCCAAAACATTTGGAGGGCTAAAGTTTGGGGATGCCTGAGCTAGGACTAGGAAGGACTCCCTGAAACCCTGTAGACCCACTTTCAGTCAGTGTTGACAGTACGAAGCTAGATAGACAAGTTGGGCCTGACTCAGTATAGGGAGTTTTTGATGGTCCTACATTTTTTAAAAAAAAATCTATCTCATCTATCACATTTCTATTCCACCTTTTATCCAAGGAACTCTGAGCAGCACACATCTATTATCCTTGGAACATCTCAGTAAGGTAGGTCAGGATGAAAAGAGAGCCCTTTTCAAACACTGTATCGGTTGAGAAACAATGCATGTAAGGCAGGTGGTGGCATGAAAGCAAGACCTACCTGCATGAAAGCACCTGACCTACATGCCAGCCTTTCACCATCTGAAAGCAGCTTAAGCATGTATGCATCTCTCCATGCCACCAGGGAACCTGGCTTGCCAAGAAAGAAAGAAAGAAAGAAAGAAAGAAAGAAAGAAAGAAAGAAAGAAAGAAAGAAAGAATCTACCTTCGATTCTCGTATGGCTCAGGTGGCTTGGACTCAACTCAGGGACTTCCAGAATCGAAATCCCACCCCACACTACAAACACCCTTAGACCTCCTCTGAAATTCTTCTTAATCCCTAAATAAAATGCTGATTGCATGTCTTCGGGCTTCTGGGTGTGCAGAAAACAGAATGGGTTTAATCCATGCAGAATCCCGTATTCTTGGACAAGCCATCATCTGATTAGACCAGGTCAACACATAATGGCAGCCCAAACGTGATAATCTCAGGAGTATGTGGGTTTGATGGTTTATGGAGACTCATGGTATAAAAACTGTATCAAAAAGAATACTTTACTGACTTCCGGTCTGCCGCGCCGGCCAAAGAAGACGCAGGGACTGCGAGCTCCGCAGTCCCTGGCATCGCGGAGGGGGGGAATTCTGCGGGGCGCGTGGATTCCCCACAAGAACTTCGGGTAGAGCGTCCCGGAGGCTTAGAGACCAGCAGGCTCCGTTTTCGGACGACTCCCCTGCTGCCCGGAGACACAGTAGAGTCTCCGAGAGACAGCGGGGTTGGAGTCGCGGGAGCCATTTTGGTCAACATCATAACCTCCAAGAAGCGAAGCCCCGAGTCTTCTACCGGGCAGCGGCAGATTCTTCCAAGAATTTAAAAGACCTGCATAAAGTAAGTGAAATCTTCGTTGGGACTTTTTGGACTTTAAAATTAGCAATTTGGAAAATCGGAGGAGATTCAAAAACGGGAGTCGATCTGTTCCTAACTGACTAAGAGGTGCATTTAAATATCCCAAAGCCAAAAAAGATACTTTGTTCCTAGTACCTGAAAGAAACAAAGACTTGGTATCCCTTTACAAATCCTGGTGCCGCTACCTCCCAAGAAACAGTAACTGCACAAAGGGAAGATTTCATTTGACAGCTGTCAAAGCTGTCAAAATTGCTAAAAGACAAGCAAATTTATAAAAATTTATTGAAAGTTCTATTGGCTGTAAGATTTTTTTTTAAAGAGAAGCACCTGGATCTAAGAGATGATTTATTGTGGAAAAGTTAAAGACAATGGGAGGAATAGCCAAGATGGAGGAAAACGTGAGTGAATGGAAATTTCCAGTGCGCTCTGCCTCCTAATCTCCTGCCAGTCTGCGGTTAGAAGGAATGAAAACAATGTATTCATCGGGCTTCCAAGAGACAGTTCTGAACTATTTAGAGATTTTGAAGGACATTCATAGGACACTGCAACACTCCAGTCTAACATGTTCAGAGACTTTGGTTCAAGATCAGGACTTAAAGGACAATGTGGAAAGCTTACCTGAAAGTAAAGAACAAGAAGTGGATTTTGCAAAAACTGAGGTGGTTCATAAAAAAGGTGATTTGGAGGAAGAACAACAAGGACTTGAAAAGGAAAGTGACAGCTGTCAAGAACAACAAAATGAATTGAAGACTGAAGAAAAGAAGGCTCTTGGAGGGGCTAAAAATTGGGCATGGGTAACCGAGGGAAAGGAAAAGCAGAGTGGGGGGGACAGAGGCCTGGATCTGGAAATGGGAAAGAATGGGTGTGGGGTGAAAATTTTTAGTTAAAATTTATTTTGGTGATTGATTAACGGTTTCTGAAATCTTGGCTTGATGAAGGACTGCTGACTCAAGGGGGGAAAGGACATCGGGAGGAGAAGGGAGAGTGTATAGATATAAAACTTTAGTTTTCTGGAGGGGGGTAGAAGAATGGCTTGGGAAACAATTTTTAGATTTGTATTAATATGATTCTGTTCAGATAAGTGTCTGGATGGAGGACCGCCTTTCCCCCTCTCTTTGCTCAGAAGCACCTGGTGGCAGGGGGTGCTCTGGGGAGGAGAGGGGGGGTGGAGGGAAGCCCAGACACAAAAATGGAACCTTGGAAGTGCTGCGCCTCGCAGGTTCCACTTGTGGCAGGAGGGGACTTGTGGGGGGGGGGCAGCATGAAGAAGGAGGAGGATTAAGTTAATATTATAAGGATAAGATTTGTAACTGGATTAGAAAATACGCCATAATCAATTAGAGAAGCTAAGAAAACCAGGAAGAGGAGATCTGAGGAAGTCATAATTACAATGTGATGAATTTAAGAATGGGGAATTTTCTTTTTAAATTTTTATCTGTTTTCTCTTATTATTTTTTACTTTTTACTTTTTATTTTTTCGTTTGTATTCTTTATGGGTACTGTGTTTAAAGGAGCAGCTGAGGGGAAACCTGCCCCCAGAACCCCTCCGTCCTTGTCCTCTCAGTGGCAGGGGGGGTGGGGGGGAGGCCAAACCCAGTCTTATAATGGACCCCTTTGATTCTCAACACCAGCGGGTGCCACAGGTGGCAGAGGCGGACTCGTGGGTGGGGGGTATTTGAAGGGACAGAAAATATACTGTATGTCTTGTTTGTTTTGTTTGTATAAAAATCCAATAAAAAATTATTTAAAAACAACAACAAAAAGAATACTTTACTGTGAAACAGAATCAGTTTACATACACATAATTTAAGGAATTGAGGTTAAAATGTTGGTAAATTTCCCTCTAGTCTAGGTTATAAGGTACAATGTATGTTGTGGCCTGCAGTTGGCAGCCTGCCAGGAAGCAGCAGAGCTGTGATACAGTTGCTATGGAGAAGGAAGTCGCTGTCACCTGAGAGGTTTACAGTGAAGTGTCCTGGAGATTAGAATTCTTCTGATTTTACACAGGACAGATGCATCAAAAAGTGAGACAAAAGTCAGGCACAGGATTGAACATTCTAGCTCCATTCTTGGCCATTCGCTGTAGGTCAGTCCACCAGAGCATAACATTAGATTGGTTGAAGGGTTCTGGCTAGAGGGAATAAAAGGCCAGACACAGCCCCGTTAAAGGGTAGCAGTTGTCAGATGGATTCTTGAAGAGGGTCTGGGAGCAGGGAAAGCTGGAGCCAAATGTGCAGCAGCTGTGAAGAAGGTGAAATCTTTGTTTGGGGGTCATTAGAAAAGGGAATGAAAATAAACCTGCCGATATCATAAAGCCATTATACACATCTACAGTGAGATGAAACTCGAATTGCTGCACACCATTCCAGTCACCTCATGCCCAAAAGGATGTTGAAGAACTAGAAAAAGCTTCTGAAAACAGCAGCCAAAGTGATGAAGGGGGCTGGAGCAACTGCCTTATGAGAAAAGGTGAGTAAGCGGAGGGGATGACAACAAGACAAAGGTATATGAATTTGTGCATGTTGTGAAGAAAGTAAATAGGGAGACTCCCCACTAATAATACAAGAATCCAGGGTCATCCAATGAAGATTCAGGACAGGCACAGCACATACGGTAGTTAGAAATTTGCTCCCACAAGATGTAGGGATGGCCACCAACTTTGATGGTTTTAAAATAGGATTAGACAAAATCATGGAGGATAAAGCTACCTATGACTACTAGCCATGATGGCTATGTTTTACTGCCCTCATCAGAGACAAAATGCCCATGATTACCAGTTGCTGGACATCGCTAATGAGGAGAGTCCTGTTTTCACAGTGGTCTCCCATGAGCAGCATGCAGCTAACCACTGTGAGAATAGGATGCTGAACTAGATAGGCCAGCAAGTATATTCATATGTTTTTATGCATGAAAGAGCTGAAACAGGTCAGAGGGGACGCGGAGCAGAGTGGCTCCAGAGGATACAGAAAAAAGACAAGGGAAAACTAAATTCAGGAAGGCAGATACTTAAAGAGGAAAGGAATGTCTTAAATAACCCTTTGGGGGGGTAAGGAGAGTCTCCTGGAAGCAGTTGGACTCAAGAAGCTGTGATCTCTTCCCTGGGTTGCATTTCTGTGCTGAATCTTGAGCCTGACTAGAAGAAAGACTTCTAGTTTAAATTAACCTGTGATTGTTTACTGGGGAGAAGTTAAGGGAAAGGAAACTGGATAAGGATTTAATTAAGTTATGGAAGTGAGAAAGTGGTACACACCATTTTAAGGTTATGGTACTGTCTTAACAATTAAGCAAGCACTGTATGAAACCTTTAATATTCAACCTGCGAAGTGGTAATTCGGATTTACTGTGAATAAGTTTAATACTGTTTTATTTGATTCAACTTTTTTTAAAAAAAAATCCTGCTCTGCCTCTTGTATGCCTAAATATGCTACCACCTACAAGGGGAATCATGGAATATTTTCAGAAATGGTTGGCGGCATCAGAAGAGAAGGAATAAAATAAGCAGGTGCATTCAGCACACAGGGTGGCATAGTGGTTGAGCAAAAACACAGGGTTGATGGTAGAAGCAGGATCTTTCAAATATGATGTCACAGCAGAAGGATCCCCTCATTTGGTGCCAGGACAGAGGAAAATTTTCACATGTGGCAGCTTTTGTGGGTATAAAGTAGGGATTTTTCCACAGGCGTAGGATTGATTCTTTAACCCAGTGAGCCACTCTCATGTGAAGGTGTGATTCTCTTGAATACTGTACACATGACTTAGAATCATAGAGTTGGATGAGACCACTAGGGCCATCCATTCCATGCTGGCAATTTCACTTTTGGAGCCTCTGCAGAAATTTCTGTGGCTACCCTCTCCAGCACCCAGGGTGGGACACCGAGGGGCGGGGCGAACCACCCAGTGACGCATGCGTAACATCCGTACGGAGTGCGCATGTGCGACATCCCAGACAGACTGCACATACACAGCAGCCCATATGGTCACCATGCGAGAGGCAGCCCGTGCAGACACCCATATGGACGGCACGTGAGAGTGGCGCCCACACTGACTGCATGTGCCCTCAGCCGCTCTACAGCTGGGGGGAGGCAGGGACCGTCTTGTTACCCCCCCCCAAGTGGCACCCGGGGTGGACCGCCCCCTCCACCCCCACTTCGTACGTCCCTGCTTATATAGCATCCGTGTGCAAGTACTGATTCACATAAAACTATAGGCTGGGTGCAAGTATGACAGTGATAACTAGAGGGCCACTGCAATATGCAGATCACCTCTCTTCATGTACAGCAGGACTAACAAGAGTAATAGTAGCTATATCCTAGGATTATAGTGGCACAGTAACTACAAACTATTGTGTATTGCTAAATTATTATATGGATGATTAATAATTGTTTAAATTTGGGATTAGATGGCAGTGTAATAGTTACAATGCAATACTTCATTAATTTGTTGCTAAATATGAAGCTATGTTAAACAGATGGCTTTCATTAATTCATTGTTCCTTGTAAATTAATGTTTAAAATACTCTATGTAGAATTTAGAGACCTTGTGTGAACTTAGCTAATAAAACTAACAAAAGCCATTCCCACTGCATTGTTCCTTTCTAACAAAAACATTTTGCTGAGAACTGCACACCATTGTTTATGGAAAAATAATCCTTATAGGTACACATGGAAATGTGCAAACATCCAGAAACAGCTTGCTCTTGAGGAAAGAGGAAAGTGCTATTAAACAGGTGTTAGAATATAAATGGCTTCTCATTAGTGATTGCTTCCTGTGACAAAGATACAAAAAAGCAACCCTTTATTCAAAGGCCAGCTGTATTACTCCTGAATCAATTTTGTATCATCATTTACTTTTATGAAGATATTAGTTCTTCAAACATTTTAAAAATAGAATACCCAATGCACTGAAATCAATTGGAGGAGGGAATCTTCCATTGATTCCAGTTGCTGATTGCATTTTGCATATCAGACAAGTAATGGAGACAGGGTGAAAAGTATGATAGTACAGTGGTACCTCGGTTTACAAACTTAATCTGTTCTGCAAGTCTGTTCTTAAACCGATTCCATTTTTAAAACGAGGCGTGCTTTCCCTAATGAGGCCTCCCGCCGCGGTGCCTTTCCACCATTCTTAGACCGAGGTAAAGTTCGCAAACCGGGACACTACTTCCGGTTTTGCAGAGTTCGTAAACCGAATCGTTCGTAAACAGGACTGTTCTTAAACCGAGGTACCACTGTACTGTAAACCACCTCATCCAGCCATACCTGCTCTGTGTGATTTTACAGATGCAGGTAAGGCAAAGCCTGATAGTAAGGATATCCTAGTTCTCTCTGTTATAGTTTTAAATCTGTCACAATCCTGAAGTCAGGGGAGGGGGGTTGGAGAGAGAAGTATTACACAATATAGCTTTTCTTCTTCCACTCTTTCAAACAGACCTTACAATTATTATTATTTTTTCACCGATGACTACTAGGTGGTATATATTTACTCACTGTGAGAGATTATACCGGCCCAAAGCAATCACTACCACTAGGAAGAGACAAACAATATGGTAGGAGGCAGTAGCACAGACATCCCCAAAACTGCGGCCCTCCAGATGTTTTGGGCTACAACTCCCATGATCCCTAGCTAACAGGACCAGTGGTCAGGGATGATGGGAATTGTAGTCCAAAACATCTGGAGGGCCGAAGTTTGGGGATGCCTGCAGTAGCAGGACTTCCCAAGTGAGTTAGTTCAGGACCATGGACAGTAACAAGAATACTTCATTAGAATGCAGGAGCAGGTGGCTTCAAACTCCAGGCAACAATTCTGCCCTTGGTAGCAGGATGAAGAAGTTACTTTAGTACTGACTTGCTGTAATTTTCAGAGATGGCCAGACTGGTCCAGAAGTTCAAGACTGAAGCCCCACCTTGTGAATGCTGTAGTTGTTGAGGGCATCTGTCTGTCTCAAGAGACAATGGACTGTGCCTCCAGGGGTTGCAGAGACCAGTAACTCATAACTTCTGCATTAGCACCAAAGTGACCTCTCTAGGATGCAAGCCTGGGCAGTATGTATGGAGGTCCTAGGCTGCCCAAATGACACGACCCATCCTTTCTCAACCTTGCTGATGTGATCCAAAGGAAGGCAGAGCAATACATTTGGCAAATACTGTAATATGCCAGTTAAAGGGTCAATTGTCCTTTGCTGCAGCCACTGGCTCCTTCTAGATGCAGGATTTTGGACCTCAAGGACTTAGTTGATGGAAGCTCTGTAGGACATTATTGATTGTCAAAGGAGTCAATAGTCCATTGTTCAGCATCCATAGGCAAAGGTATATTTCAGGTCTGGGGCGGAGTGGGTGGATGCAGAATGTGTACCAGAAGGTCTCCTCAGGATGGGCTGGGATGTGGGTTCATCTCCTCCTCAGAGCTATTAGTCTTCAAGGTCTCTGAGTCCAATGACTTAGGGTTTGGGGCTGTGACAATATTTAGCTGTTTGCATTGAGCAGTGCACAGTATTCAAATGAATGGGAATACTTTGCTAATGAAGAACTCTATAGGTATATCTATGTGGCAGTCTGGATCAGGATAGTGACATCTCTAGCTGTAATACAGTGGTACCTCGGTTTAAGAACAGTCCTGTTTACAAACGATTCGGTTTACGAACTCCGCATAATTGTCCCGGTTTGTGAACTTTACCTCAGTCTAAGAATGGAATCCAAACAGTGGAAGGGCACCGGCAGCAGGAGGCTTCATTAGGGAAAGCCTGCCTCAGTTTAAGAACAGTTTCGGTTTAAGAATGGACTTCCGGAACGGATTAAGTTCATAAACTGAGGTACCACTGTATATGAGAACACATCATTCTACTGAACCATGTAATGTGTGGTTCAGTGGACCAGTTTGAGTGAAGGTGGTGAAGGTGGTGCTTGTCCTGTTCATACACAAGTTACATTTTCACATTTTAGTATTAAAATATTGTCAACAATTTACCCTGTGGTCCTGTGACTGGAAAATATCGTGAGCTGTTTGGACTTTGGTTTGTAAAAAGGGTCACTTTCTACCTTTTCCCCCAATGCAATCATTAAATAGTTCTCATTCGAAATACTAACAATCTTCCCAATAACCAGTAGGAAGCATGATCTAATGAAAAAGACATTTAACAAGGTCAGACGTCTTAGATTTCATTGTTGGCTTACCTATTCTTTCACTGTATAATGCTGCGCGCGCATGAAACCTTAACCCGCCTTTCTGGTTGTCAATTTCTATAAGATGAATGTCACAAATGAATGTTGCCAGACATAGTTTATAGTATATATCACTAGTTACTATGGTGATGAGTCCATTAATTAATGTTTTAAAGCCTTTGAGATCCTGGATGAAAACAAACAAGCATTAAAGTTTGTGAATTATCACCTAGATTGCTGAACCTCCAAAGAAAGAAGAACACTTTGTGGGTGGGCCGGTGGGTGGGGGAAATACAGAACATGTTTAAATGCCACTAAGACATGGCACGCTCAAAGATGTATTATTGTATTCATTGCCCGTTATTCCATATGGATGTAATTAAAAAAGCAATGGGATTCAAAGATAAACGAAGAATAAAAAGAATTCAACCTAAATAAAGATGAGGAGAAAATGATAGATCACCCCTCTGCATGCTTACTTGCATCCAAGGAATTCAAAGGGATTTACTCCCAGGTAATTGTATGTAGGTATGCTGACCCAGACCTAGATACCTTCAGCAAGATACTGAATGGTGTACCTTCATGTAAAATCAACTAACAAAGAACTCCTCTACACACCTATTCAGAACTAAATCCTATTGAATGCAAGGGGGCTTACTCTCAGGTATATGAATATAGGATGACAGCCTAAAGCCTGATACTGTGAAGATAAAGCCAAGATACCATACTGAATTATTGAAAAACAAGATGAAATGGAAAGATTGTAATTGTAGCTCTATTGAGATCTGTACTTCAGCTATATATCCATAGGTGCAAACATTTTTGCAAACAGAAGTCCACAAGATTTTCTAGAAACTAGTTAGAAGGAAAAGCCTGCTTTCTGACCTCATTAGCAAGCTGAGATGGCAAGCTCTTTTCTTAAGGCAGTACTGGCTACCCGGAGTCCTGCAAACTTAGTTAGTTCCACGTAGGACTATATATCCAGAGAGAGTTAATCAGAGATGGGGGGGGCGGGGGCAGGTGGACAAGTTCATCACAAATCTCACATGAATATATTCCCAAACACTGCTCATAGATCCCAAACCTAGTTTTGTTTTTGTTTTTTTATTTGGAAATACATTTGTTGCTTTTCTATTTATGGGGGGGGGGGGAATACTCGGCACAAAAATAATATTTGAAAAACCTTAGGATATAAATTTTTAAAGAAACAGATCAGGCTTACTATAAAAACCACACGAGCAGAAAGCATGTAAACATAATAGAACTTTTTTTTTACTGGAAAGCTTGAAAAAAATTTTTTTGAATTGGCAGTAACACCCAAACAAAGAAGCAGTGTGGAATGTCTCCCTTGGAAAGGAATTCTAGAAGAAAGTTGCCGCAATCCCCTGGAATGCCTCATAGACCTTTTTTATGGATGACTATTTATTTATTTATTTGGCATTTTGACGTGCTTTCGAACTGCTAGGTTGGCAGGAGCTGGGACCAAGCAACGGGAGCTCACCCCGTCACAGGGATTCGAACCGCTGACCAGCAAGCCCTAGGCTCAGTGGTTTAACCACAGCGCCACCTGGGTGTTTCCATGTGCTGCTCTGGTTTGCCAGAAGCGGCTTTGTCATGCTGGCCACATGACCTGGAAGCTATACGCCGGCTCCCTTGGCCAATAATGCAAGATGAGCGCGCAACCCCAGAGTCGGTCACGACTGGACCTAATGGTCAGGGGTCCCTTTACCTTTACCTATTTATTTATTTATTATATTTATTAGTTGTTGTTTTTCCAAAAATGAAACTCATAGTGAATTAAAAATATATAATTGTAATGCCCTAATACAGCGTTGGCTAATTTATTATTTATACCCCACCCATCTGGCCGGGTCCCCACCACCACCACTCTGGGCGGCTTCCAACACACATTAAAATATCACAGATTAAAAACTTCCCTAAACAGGGCTGCCTTTAGGTATTTTCTAAATGTCAGGTGGTTGGCTTCACTCGTCCAAGCAGCCTGTCCACATCCTCGGAAGTAACAGATTGGAATTGATCCCACGCAACTGGACTAGACAGGACTCTAGCACTCTCCCGCCCCGGCCCTGCTCCCACGGTGGAGTCTACCTCTTCCCGAATCTGAGCGACTTTATCTGCAAAAAACTTTGCAAAATCGTTACAGGAGATCATGCGGCCCGTACTGGGCCCCGATGGAGCAGGTAGTTCCACTAAACTGTGAACCACCTGAAAAAGTCTCCTGCTACTGTTTTCTGCAGATGCAATAGAGGCGGTGAAGAAAGTCTTCTTCGCCGTCGCTACCGCCACTTGGTAGGCTCGACATTGAGCTCTAACCCATGTCCAGTCAGCTTCAGAATGAGTTATCCGCCACCGGCGCTCTAGCTGTCTCAGCGATTGTTTCATTGCCCTCAGATCCATGGAAAACCATGGGGCTGTCCAGGCTCCATGCAATCGGAGAGGGCGCTTCGGAGCCAAACAGTCAATAGCCCTGGTTAACTCTACATTCCAGTGGGCCACCAGGGAATCGGCTGAAAGGCCATCAACATGGGATAAAACATCCCCTACCACTCTCTGGAAACCATTTGGATCCATTAAGTGGTGGGGGCGGACCATCCGAATTGGTCCCACCTCCCTATAGGGGGGAAGGGTCGCGGAGAAGTCCAGTTACACCAGGTAGTGATCTGACCATGGCACTTCTTTAGTTTTGCTTTTACTTAGTGTCAGATCACCAACATCCATAGAGGTAAACACCAGGTCCAAGGCATGTCCGTGGCTATGAGTTGGGCCAGACTTATTCAGGGACAGCCCCATGGAGGCCATGCTTTCCACGAAGTCCTGAGCGGCCCCTTGTAAGGTCGTGTCGGCATGGATATTAAAATCCCCTAGGACAACCAAACTACCGTAGGTGTCTCCAGGAGAACGTCTGCCACGACCTGAAGCAGCTCAGGCAGGGAATCCTTGGTGCAGCAAGGAGGTCGGTACACCAGAAGGAATCCTGTCCTGCCCCTATTGCCCAACTTCCAGAACATGCACTCAGAGAACTGGGTCTTCTCAATAGGACGCCTGGTGCAAACTAATGACTTCCTAAAAATCACTGCAACACCCCACCCCACCCCGCCCACAAGGCCTGGGTTGCTGTGTGTAAGAGAAACCCAGACAGTACAAAGGAAAGAAAAATAAAACCTCAACGTTCTTCACCAGAATCCTGTATTAAACATATATCTGTAGCTAGCATTGTTTCATAAAATGGTAATGCAACATCATTTGCAGCTTTTTTCACTATTATATTTTGCATATGCTTGAATAGCAGGGCTCAATTAGCTTTCAAATAAACTGAATTGTGAAGTGCTGTAGTTGACATTGCAGAGGTGCTGTATCAAAGAAGACTTTTGAGAACACTTCAGAACATGAATTATTCTGTTCGGCAGCCAGAATGTTCATGATCATTCCACAGCAGCTTAGAATGGACAATGGGTGCCAGTAAGTACAAACCAAATCCCTTAGCCCATTACAAGATATGAATAACAACAAAAAACTTTCTATGTTCTCGGTTTTACTTATGTATTTTGACTTAAGTGGTTGGAAAAGAGAAGTGACATATTTAAGATTAGAATAATTTTCAGTTGCTTGGAGCTGATTCATATATGACAGAAGCCATGTGCAAGCCACAAGAAAAGCATATACCCAGTCCATGCAGTGAGTATAACATGGAGTGCATACACTACCCAGGGGCAGCCCAGGGGAACCAAGCACTGGATCTTTTGCACTGTTCCGGGATCTCCTGCCCACTTGCTCCATGTTTAAACCTTTTAAAAGAAGATAAAAACTTGGCAAGCTGCAAAGTGCATTACTGCAATACTAGCAAGACCACAGACATCAACCCCTGACCTTAATTATCTTGATTTGTCCATATGCAAATTTGTGTCCTGTTTCTCTTTCCCCCAATTCATTTAAATACTTAGTAGCAATGCCCCCAATACACCTCCTGAGCTCTACAGTCGTACCTTGTTTCTCAAACGGAATCCATTCTGGAAGTCCGTTCAACTTCCGAAAAAGTTTGACAACCAAGGCTTGGCTTCTGATTGGCTGCAGGAGCTTCCTGCACTCAAGCCGCAGAAGCCGCATCAGACGTTCGGGTTCCAAAGAACGTTTGCAAACTGGAATACTCACTTCTGGGTTTGCGGCATTTGGAAACCAAAATGTTCAGCTCGCAAGGCGTTCAGGATCCAAGGTACGACTGTATTGTGCAAACACTTTATCTGCATAAGCCTATGGACTCCTTAGCTCCAGCCCAATATAATGAAGTCATGAAACCTAATCCTATCATTTCACATTACTGTGGTCAGCCTCATTTGTCTGGGGAAATGTTGTTTGGAGGAGGAAAATCTAAGTTCATTTTATCCCTAAAGGCAAAGCAATATTGTGGCCTTCAATGTAAACAGGAAAGAAAGTTGTCTTCGAGTTGAGAGTGCAGCAAACTGTGCCCCCCCCCCCCGATTGGGAGGGAAGGAACTGTTATGTCTTTATGGCAGGTTTAGGGGAGGACTGCTCAAGAGTGCTGAGATCCAGTTTTTGCTTGAGATGTCAAGTCCACTGATTAATTGGAGGAATGGGAGCTAAAACTATGATTAAATATTCAGCAGATTAATCACACTGATTAATCAAATAAAGTTTGCAGCCCTTCTTGGCAGGTATGGTCCTATTGCGAAAAGCCAAGGCTAGTAGGTCAGTGTCAGGAATAATGATTTTTCTTTTCTTTTAGTATACCTCACCAAGCAGCAGTAGCTGCAATCCTTTACAAATGGCCCTCCAATGCTACAGTAAGTGAATGCTTCATCTGTCCCTGACATCAGGACTTCTGCTTTGCTTGGTGCTAGGCTGATAGCTTCTTTGTAATTAAGACATATCTCAGCAGCTCTTCTAAAACAATGCATTTTCCGGAGTCTACGATATACTGAGTTAATGTATGGAGAATGGCCAGCTATTTCCTGCCAAACAATGTGTCACAGTTTGGCATGCACAGCTCTATTAGTCTAGTGATTTTATGTTGCAAATTATTTTAAAGTTGATGCCTTTGCTTTTCAATTCATTTCAACACACTAGCTAAAATGATTTTCACTCAAGGAGATTTAGTTTAGGCCTGAACCTCCTGTTCACTGCTACAATTAGTATAAGGCTGAAGACCCATCCAATAAAATCTGACTTGAGGAGGACCTGAATGAATCGGTTATCGATTCTGGGGGGCAGGGAATGGTGTTGTCAAGGTTGGAGCAGAGGCAAGCAATTTTTATCTGCATAAAACTTTGCAGAAGTGTCACAGTGAGAGGCTAAAAGTCAGACCTATTGTCAACAGCTGGCAACCTGGGGTCCCACCAGCGTTGCTTGACTGTGGACCCCCAGGTGAAATTTTCCAGAATGTTTTGGAATAAAATTATTGGGCGTTCCAGGGCACTGAGAAGACACTAAAATTTTTGACCCTATTAAACTTTAGGAGAGTTTTATATAGAAACTTCATAGGAGAGTTTTATATAGAAATGGAGAGCATAGCTGCCAAGTTATCCCTTTTTTACAGGGATTTTCCCTTATGCTGAATAGGCTTCCTCGCGAGAAAAGTGAAAACTTGGCAGCTATGATGGAGAGATTCGCTCCACAATATTTTCAAGCTGCTTCTTGAGTTCAGGTTTTAAGAGCAAAATGTTATGAAGGAGGAGCGTTGCACTCTAAAATGTGAAGAGCTTCAATAGAAGAGGCTTGTACCAGTGAGCATCTGGAACCTGTTCTCTTTGTTTGGAAATGTCAGCTCCCAGCCATGCTTGGAGCACTGCTGCTACCTGTTCCAAAGGAAGGTATTGGCATGAGAAGTGAACCTCAAGCCGGAACGCTACTTAAGATGCATAGCCCTGCTGGCGAAAGGGGGCAGAACATAAAAGCCCTTAAAACAAGTGAAAAATAGAGGTAACTGAGATTTTGCAAATGCAATGGCAACAGGGAAGTGACTCTTGACATTGTGGTGGTAGCATGGAATATACTAGACACTCACAGGCCTGCTTTGCATACAATACTAAACCATGGCTTTTTCATGAACCCTTCCTGGCAGCCCATCCCTGGTTTGTTTACTACCAGCAAATTGTGATCTGAAGCCATGACTTGTTGTTGGCTTGAGAATTTTGGTTTAACTATGGATTGGACTTATTTGTAATTGCTGAATATCCCACCCAAGACACCAGACTGCAAAGGCTTAAGGAAAAGACAGATGGAAAACAAACCAAATTTGAGAGAAATGGTTTGTTTGATCGTCTGTGAGACAATGGTTTGTTTGACCATGGTTACCCATGGTTTGTTTGATCATCTGTGAGACAACTTGTGACTAACTTGCAATTTATTAAACAAATTGTGGTTTAGTGTTAGGTGCAAGCCAGAATACTCTATCTTTCCTCACAGATAAGTCTTGAAGCACCCAAATCAGTTCATAACTACCAATACTCCTATCATCACAGTAGCATTTAGATGGAGATAGTGTTTCATATTTCAATAGTATATATGATGAAGATGTAGGGATTTCATTAAGGAAGGATGTGAAATCACTCCTGGATATATTAAAAACTTAAGCTGCTGTGTATTTTCTGAGTTGTTTCTTGTTTGTTTTTAATATTTCATTACAACTATTGCAGTGTTATTATTGCAGTAAAAAGGTCACCTTTTAAAAATTGAATTGCACTTTTGGCATGTATATCTAGTATGTATATTCATTTATTTGTTTGTTGTAAACCACCTTGTGATCTTCAGATGATGGGTGATATATAAATTTAATTTTAAAAAAAATGTTTCTTGAGGAATACTCTTGGTTGCATTGAATTGTGAATGGGAAGGAAGATTCCACTCTGTCCTTCCTAAATGGTGCTCCAAACTTTCTACCTAGCTTTAAAAGTTCCCATTTCACTGCAAAGTTGGACCGCACCCAGAATGTTAAGCAGTTTGGCCTCCATTTGTTGTCCGATATGATTCTAGGCAGTGTGGCTCAAATATCATCACAACTGAGAATCATGAGTCTCTGCACTTAGAATTCTTTTGGAGCCATGCTAACTGGATCTGTGAATTTGCAGTGCTAAAAGATGCCCACAGTCTAATGCCTGAACATCTGCAGCAATTGCCCTGAAAGAAGCCCTTTCTGATTATGTGGTATTAACTACTGTGGGCTTCATTTATGCTGTAAATCATAAACCCAACCAGCTGGTTATCCAATAAAAGTCTGGTAACCATTTGCCATGGATGGCAATGACTCAGGCTCCTGCTCGCATTGTTGTTCTCTTTCAATGAACAAAATAAATTTTCACCACCCCACACACAGAGAAGCAAGGATTCATTGTTGTAGATTAGTGTAATTTCAGCATTCTTTTTTAGATGCAGTCTCAAGGCTCTGTGTTTGTGTGTGTGTGTGTGTGTGTGTGAGAGAGAGAGAGAGAGAGAGAGAGAGAGAGAGAGAGAGAGAGAGAGAGAGAGAGAGAGAGAGAGAGAGAGACAAAGGTAAGGAAAAAAGAGCAACACACCATTTAGTAGAAATGCCCCTATTTTGTCTTCTACAAAATGTGCATACACCACTGCTTATTGATCATTTAGACAGCACTTTTAGTGCAGCAAATGCTTTAAAATTCTTATCTCATCTTTGTTTCACAACAAGGTTGGCGAGTTTTTCCAGTGTGCATTTTTTACCACTGAGGAAACGAGACGGACTCCTGCTATCAACGGCGCCTGTACCGTAGTTGTGCTGGGATTTGAAACCAGGTGGGCCAGGTGCAGGTCCAGTGCTCTCTCCACACTGACTCCCCAAAGGTATCAAAGTTCAAGGATATGGTGGCGATTAGTGCAGATGCTTGGATGCAGAGCATCTGTATAAAAAGAAAAACAAACCTTGGGTTTTTCTTCATGGATATTATTGCCGTTTTTAGACAGGTGGTAACAGATGTTGGGCTCTCAGTAGGAAGCTAGGAGTGGGCTCCTGTGCCACTAAAGACAATTTAACAAGCTGCTTTGAAGAAAATGCAGCCCAAATAAAACATGCTTACAATGTTTCTTGAAACCACCTTTCATCTTGTGCTGAGCTTGACTTGCTGCATGGCTACTACAGGAAGAGCATTGTTGGATAGTGTTGACTTTGAACCTTATGATATTGTGGACCATAACTTAACTAGTGTCTATTATTAAGCCATTGTTTCATTGAAGTGAAAATCATGCCCAGTTGTGAGAGTGTTGAAATGTATCTTCCTTTATATACAGTTTTTTTTGTTTATGGGGGGCTGGACTAATGCAGTGCTAATGTGGTCACACACTCAAGCTGAGTTACTGAAAAACTTATTTGAAAGCATCTCCTATACGGGCCAGACAGCCTCAGTTTTAGGAAGGGATCAGAAAATACAGAAAGTAATTTATGCTAGGGGCTGAGGAAACCTACAAAAAAATGAACTTAATGCTCTCTGAGGTGTACGGAAAGGATAATTGCCAACAGCAGCTGCACAGAATTCAAAATAAAATGTAGGCAATGTAATACTGAATTAAATTAAGCATGGAGCATACAGGGGGCCCAGCGAAAGGAAGAGTGCATGTGATAAGAATAAACCTTATTATCAAAATGTTAATACAAAGGATGCTTTCATGCCTGGTATGGTAATGAGCTAGGTCACACCTGGCCACATCAAAGTATTCTGAAGAGTATAATTGACAGATATCCATCCAACTTCAAGAGGCAGAGCTCACTGACACCTGGGAACTTTGAGACATTGTAATGCTGAGGGTCAGACAAGGACTGTGACAGCCCGAGAGAGATGTAGAACTCTTGAAATCCAAGTGTCACATATATATATATTTGGGATGTTTGTTCTTCTTTCACTTCATACGTCTGGACCTATTCTGTGTCACCAGGGAATCCTAGATGAATCTCAGTTTCTGAGCCATTCCCTTTGATTTCATTGTGATATTGTCTTGTTTTTCAAGTAAACATTGATTTATTGAGGGCATGTTTGGATCATACATGGTTTTAAAGAAATAATCACGGCAGCCTATGCTTGTGGACAAAGGAAATAAAACCCTTACCTGAAGGCGAGAGTCAGAAATGGATCCACCCTAAGGGCTCTTTCCGAATGTGCTTAGAAGTGCTGCCAAGAAGATGACTGATGTGAATTATGAGTTTTGGTAGATCCCAGAAGGAGTGACAAATTCCAGATTTTAATGGCAACCATATTCCCTTTTATCCTCAGGGCACTCCACACATGATTATACTGGTTTCTTGCTCAAGAAACCCATAGCGCGTATGAACCATACACATGAATGTGCATGGATCTTTACACATCAATAAATGTACAGCTGAGAAACCAGTTTCCTTACATGTCTGTACCTTAGAGTTGATACACGTGCCTTTCTTTACATGAGGCCCTCCCATCAGCCCCAGCCATCATGGGGAAGGATGCAGTTGGCCTCACCAGAGTAGTGCATGCTCTGGTTATCTCCCGCTTGGACTACTGCAATGCGCTCTATGTGGGGCTACCCTTGAAGGTGACCCGGAAACTGCAATTAATCCAGAATGCGGCAGCCAGACTGGTGACTGGGAGCGGCCGCCGGGACCACATAACACCTGTCCTGAGAGATCTACATTGGCTCCCAGTACGTTTCCGAGCACAATTCAAAGTGTTGGTGCTGACCTTTAAAGCCCTAAATGGCCTCAGCCCAGTATACCTGAAGGAGCGTCTCCACCCCCATCATTCAGCCTGGACACTGAGATCCAGCGCCGAGGGCCTTCTGGCAGTTCCCTCACTGCGAGAAGCAAAGCTACAGGGAACCAGGCAGAGGGCCTTCTCGGTAGTGGCACCCACCCTGTGGAACGCCCTCCCATCAGAGGCCAGGGAGATAAACAGCTACCAGATCCCTGTTTAGGGAGGCTTTTAATGTTTAATAGATTATTTTATTTCATTTTCTGTTGGAAGCCGCCCAGAGTGGCTGAGGAAACCCAGCCAGATGGGCGGGGTATAAATAATAAATTATTATTATTAATTGTTATTTTATTTTTATTTTTTGCTTTTAGGCATAAAGTGAATGATTCTCAAACTTCTTTTTAAAAGGTTTAACACATTTCCATTGCATTTAGCTTATTTTGTTTCCCATCTGCATGGATTCTTCTTATGAAAATTCCGCTGCCACTGCAGAACAACACAGAGGTAACACCCCCTCCTCCCTGCCCCAATTCAAGGATAGTGGCAACATATTTCGGAGCGAGACCTTTACTGCTTCACCTCCTGGGCTATGCTGGCTCACTAACATTTTAATTTTTTTAAAAAAACAGCTTAGCATGCACTTCCAGCTTCTCATTCGCTGCCAAACTCTGGGTTCACCTTTCAGCCCTGGACTCTGCTGTGATCAGACTCATATAAATATTGTCACTCGCCGCCATTCAAATCAGCAGAGACCTTTCCCATGCAACCTCTCCCCTTCTTTTTCTTCTCCTTTTTTTTAAGGGCAAACTGTTTTATAACGACAACCATCTGTGAGGCTGTCTTTCAGGCCATCAAACCCTTCCATCCATTACAGAGAGCCTCCCTTCTCACCTCTGCTGCATGACAGCACAATAAAGATGACATACTAATTCAATGACTTGTAATTTCAGCTAAACAAAGACAAGTGCTGTAGCTTCTCCTTTTGTATTTCAGTGCCATATCAGGGAAGCCAGCTATGCAAACACAGCACTGGGAGGGTTTTATGACAACCGCTGAATGGGGGTGGGGGGTGGGGTGGGGAGGAGAGAGTAGCTTGGTCTTGGTTTTTTTTTTTAATGGTTCTTGGCTCTGTCATTTTTGGCTCAGTGCTTCTGGCCACAGCCATTGTGTCTGGATTCTATGTCAGCAGCAGCTAATTGTTCCAAATAATGTTTATCATAGGGATCCACCAGGGAGCTGTATGTGTGGAGATAAGCTACAGGGCAATGATACCCACTATCTTCCTGATCTCTAAACAGAGTGCTTTTGATTCATGCCAAATAGCTCTTGGTTTCCAGGCTTTAATTTTTTTCCCCCTCTTCTTTTTTTGGGGAAAAAAAAAGGTAACAGCTTAATCATTGTGCCAACAATAGTGTCTAAGGGGATGTAATCAGTTTCCTCCGATAATCTTAGCAACACTTGAAAGACATGCGCAAAAAAAGGCAGTAATTGAAGCAGTTGGTTCATATTCTACCACCTGCTGCCGAAGTCACAGGTTAATCTAAATGAGGTCTCCCTTCCTATGAGGCTGGATGCTGAGTACTTTGCAAACTATAAATGTGTATTATACAAGCTTTACAAAATAATAAAGAAACAGTTCATTAAATGGAGGGGGGAGTGTTAAGTACCTGGGGCTTACTCAGCATTTATTGACGCTGCTGCTGCTGCTGCTGCTGCTTTATTCAGGGTATGTACCGCTACTGACGATATAAGCAGAAGCTCACATTTCAGCTCACACATGGGTTGCAAGGAAGGAAGGGAGCTTAGATGACTCCCAACACCTTTGAATGGAGGAGGGTGGGGACTGATAAAAACATTTCCATGGCTTCCTACCCCACCGCCTATCTTAATGAAAATACTGACATGCAGCCACATCCTATTCATATTTATTCAAAAGCATGTCCCTCTTATTCCACTGCATTACAACCCAAAGATGGAAAGATAATGCATGCTTCTCTGTCCAGCAATTTCCTTAACTTAAAAAGTAAATAAAGCAGGTGTGTAGATTTTTAGGGAGGCTTTAAGATTCCTCTTGACACCCAAAAGGAGAAAGGATGCTTCACATTGCACTAGCCAGCAAGGTGCTCTGCAGATGTCGTTGGACTACATCTCCCACCATCCTTGATTATGTTGGCTTGGGCTGATGGGAGCTGCAATTCAACAACACCTGGAGGACACCATGTTGGCTGTCCCTGCCTTAGATACTTTCTACATTGCTACATAGATAGGTGGAATGCAGAGTTGGTGAGAGTGCTCTTCAGAGAGTGCTAGATTCCACGGGAATCTAGGTTGTCGGCTTCAGTTTCTCCCATCTGCAAAACAAAAAACCCTCTAGAATCCTCGATTCCTTCTAAATGTCAGGTCCTGTGCTTCTCATGGCCATGGTGTGACTAACCAAAAGTTAACACTATTGGGGGTGGGGGGGCAGATGTTATGCAGTCAATATGTCAATATGCAGCCAAGCCATCTATAACAGGCCCTCCAGATATTTTGGGAATACAATTCCCATCATCCCTAGCTAGCAGGACCAGTGGTCAGGGATGATGAGAATTGTAGTCCCAAAACATCTGTTAATCTGTGTTTAGTTTATTGTTACGGTTCTCAACCAGCATACACATATATACATAAACTAAACTAAAAACTAAACTAAACTAAACTAAACTGTTAATCCTTGTTTGGTCTGATACCATGTGTGTTGTCTTCCTTGCTGGCAGGGGGCCCTGTAAGCACATGCAATGGCTGGGTATTTCAAGAGAGCAGAATTAGGTCTACTCTGCCTTTTCCCCACTGGAACCTACCCCTAACTCCTGCCAGGAACAAGCCTTTACTATTCAGGCCATGGCAATTCTACCTTGGATCCAGGGCTTCTCCTAGAAGGTTGTACATGGTGGCTGTGGGTGGCCAGTAGTGCTTCCTCTCAAATCTGTACAATCTGTATGCTGCAAGCTTTCCAAGAGCTTAATTATCATGCTTTTGTGTGGTGATGGCAGCCAAGTGCTTTGGCTCTTGGGCAGTGTACTGTAATGTGCTGTGTTGTCCTACCCCTGAAAAGAGTCCAGAAAATGACATGGAATGTGAGTCTGGGGTGGGGGGAGCAGGGAAAATATCCAGCCCCACAAGAGGAAGGCAAGATCTAGAAATTCCCCCTTTTCAAAGCAGTCCTATAAGTCTAGGCATGGGGGAGAAATTCAGTTCGTTTAAAGGCAAAATTTACCTAATTCACATTTTCTGGAGCAATACAAGAACCAAAACACAGCCAGCCTTTTGGTGCATAGCTCCCTAGCCAAGCAATGTGTACAAAAATGCGTATATTAGGGTAAAGTGTACATATAAATGCATATATTAGTAAAAATGGCACATTAAATTAGAAAAAAATGTTTTCCAAAGATTATGTATATTAGGGGAAATTGCATTAAAAAATGTACTCATTCAGAGAAATTGTCACTAAGAAGCTGGCAAATGTTCAGGAAAACTTTTTTTTTTAATGAAAACTGATATGGAAATGTGAAGAATTAAATTTAGGACTGGAAAAATGAGAAGATGAAACCGATATATTTACCCATCTCTACATAAGACACAACTCACAGTGTTCTGTAGAGACCCCCTAATACTCTGGGAAGGCTTTTCAGGCTGTCCAGGGGACTGCAAGAGGCAGGAAACACCAGTTCTGTGAGCTGCTTTCTACTCACACCAAGGCTATTTTCCTAGAAAAAGAGGTGCTGGAACCCACCATGAATGCCTCCTTTGTTCTCTTATAAGTGAGTTCCCGAGCGTTCCAGCTGAAAATAAGTCCTGGCTCACACAGTGTTGGAAAGGGTATGACTCAAGAGACCCTCTCCATCTAATGATTACGTGACTTCCTAGTCACTGCGCCACACTACCTGATAAAAGGGAAAATAAAGGCTTTGCACTGTAAGTTGTACAATAAAACATCTCTTTTAACCTATTTTGTTTGGTATCATACCTTTCTCTCTCTCTCTGTCTGTCACAGATATAGAAAGAAGAATCCTACAGTTTCCTATGGAGATGGCAATTTAAAAAAATGCAATCCACTCCCAAGGCAACATTCTATCATTTTTAAAACTTTGTCATGTTTTATAGTGTGCTATAAAGCAGCATTTAAAGGCTGGCAAACTTTTAAATGCTGATACAGATATTGTTGATTAAATAAACTGAAAGCACGCACTTATCTATGGGCAAAATGAATGAAATACATGCTTGATTTGGAGTAAATGAGAAAAAGTCATGTGTAACCACTGTGCAAATGATTTCTGATAGAAAAGAGAAAACATAACAAGCAGTAGTGGGCTTTTGCATTAGCTCCTGAAGGTGCTGCTTTCTTAAGAAACAAATGATAGGGTTTAAGCAGTAAATCCTTTTCCAGCAGCTGAATGAATACATTTTAAGAACTTTAAATAGTGAACCATTAATCATCAACACGAAACAAAGGCAACTTCTGTATCTTTTACATTTGGTGCATTGGTAACATTTGAAAACTACTTAACGTATAGGAAAACAATTTTAGAGGAGGGGACATGCCCCTTATTAACATCTTAATTGTCTATGCTAATTGGAAAGCTGCACCATTTTATGTTTTCTTAGCACACTGTTGTGGCTATTTAGTGTTAACATTATATTTAACATTATATGTAATGTTAAAGCCTGTTTAGCTTTCACATTGTGTAAGATTTACCAGCATTTATGTAGGGCTTTATTTCAAATACATCATTTTGGCAAACCTTACAACAATCTTGCAGGTCAAACCAGCATGCTGTTATTTTCATGCTGTGATGGGGCTCTGGCTATATCCCAAACTAGAATAGACAATGGAGATCAGTGGTTTCATTTCATAATTTCAAATTCTGGGAAACATTAGAGCCCTCTTCAGGTGAATATGTGGAGGGGCAAGTGGCCATGTGTGGAGCTAGCCCTGCTCCTTCATTGATGCCACAGATACCCCCCTCCCTGCAATGTTCAAACCTATTCCACGCACACCCCACACCCCAAAAACTTTGCATATTGAGTGAGAATATCTGAAGAGAGATTGAACACACTTAGAATCCTCCACAGGAATGGAAACCCCAGTCATGCAACATTCCTGAGCATGAGCAGGATACTAAGCATGAATGAACTAAGAGCCCTCCTTCAGAACTTCAGCTCATAGGAAGGATGTCTGAGACTGCAAAGACATATGGTAGAAATTAGGATTGCCATATGTCTGGGGAAACCCAGACATGTCCTCCTTTTGCGGGCCAACATGCCCATCCAGGCAGATTTTGACATTTTAAAGGCAATGTCCAGGGGGGTGGGCTTGGGCTGTTCTGCATGCTGCAGCCACTGCCAGCTTCAGCTGGGGAAAGAGGCACATGGGTGTGGTGGCAGCAGCCCTGCACGCCTCTTTCCCCCAACTCGGGCTGGCAGCAGCTCGGACTGTTCTCTTTTTTGTTCTTCGAGATATGGCAACCCTATCTAAGAAATGATGTTGGGGAAGGGGCTAGCATTTCAGGTCCACTCCAACCCTCCATGCTTTCAGAGAGATAGGTAAAAGTGAGGAAAGGGTGTTTAAACCTATCATCTTTGTTGTTTTCCCAATGAAAATTGCACTATCCTCCAGAGCGGCTATTTGCTACATTAGGGAAAATTTATGTGTACAACCATTTATCTCTCAACCCCTAAAACCTGAAATGAGGCCACCAAGACTGCTAGTAAATCTAAAATACGAAGGCAATCAATAATAAAAATGGAAACCATTTTAAGACGGCCTTGGCCCGATATACCTGAAGGAGCATCTCCACCCCCCATCATTCAGCCTGGACACTGAGGTCCAGCTCCGAGGGCCTTCTGGCAGTTCCCTCATTGCGAGAAGTGAGGTTACAGGGAACCAGGCAGAGGGCCTTCTCGGTAGTGGCAACCGCCTTGTGGAACGCCCTCCTATCAGATGTCAAGGAAATAAGCAACTATCTAACTTTTAGAAGACATCTGAAGGCAGCCCTGTTTAGGGAAGTTTTTAATGTTTGAAGTTTTATTCTGCTTTTAGTGTTCCGCTGGGAGCTGCCCAGAATGGCTGGGGAAACCTAGCCAGATGGACAGAGTATAAATAATAAAATTATTATTATTATTATTATTATTATTATTATTAAGCAAATTAAAGCATAATCCACAGGAGGAGAGCTCAAATTTATCTAGCTCTGTGGAAGGGCAGGGGGATGGGACAATAAAAACAAATAAGTCTTCTCTCCACCCTTCTGTTAGCTTTTGCTATGGAATCGTGCTCACAGGAAGTTTGGATCCAGCCCAGTGTCCAGATTGGAGCCACACTTTCAGTGCTCATGATGTTCCACAAAACTATTTAAATTTTGTAGTCTTACCCACCAGATCGGTAAGACAAAACTTTCTGACATGGCACATGTCATGTCCAGAAATGAAAATGTTTAATTATGATTATCATTATTAATAGCAATAGTAGTACACCACTGAAACATACACATCAGGCTTACAATACTGCAGATAAAAGAATAACACTTTCTACTTTCCCCTACATTCCAATTGTGCCTGTTTAAAATATATTTAAACAACATAAAAAGCCACAAAGCCTGAAAAGAGATGTAACATTGTGTAGAAGCAATTTCCATTCCGATCACTCTTTAATAATACAATCTGTGAGATAAAAGAAAATGGAGAATAGAAAATCAAGACACTGGCTAGATATGTGTGAAACGCACAAGAGGCCAGAATTTCATATTTTTCTGCTGCATGCAAAGGAAAGGAGTCTTTAACTCAGAAACAGGCTGTTGCCCCCTATGAAATTTCCTGGAGAATTGTTCTTGTTGCTGAGCAGTATTCCTTCCATCACCTCCACAGAATCAATGGGATTATCAAATCACAACTCATATAATTTTCGGTGATTAGACAGCAATGGCGGCATTTCCTGAAATGACAACTGGAACAACCACTACGAGTTGAAATTCTCGCTATAATCAGTGGGATTTAAGTCAAGTGACTAACTTGTCTCATTGAGTGCGGTCCCAGCCTATACAATGCCCCATGTTTAACAAAATAATTAGCATTTCCCATCTTGCCAATAACTATTAAGTTGTTGCCACTTCACAGAGCAAACATATTTTATTATATTGGGCTATTGATTGGAAGGTATTAATGACAGAGGCAAACTGCATTATAGTACAGTATAATATTCTCAGAGCAGAACTGGGTATCTTTGCAAACTGGATATTCTTAATTAAAGGTAAAGGTAAAGGGACCCCTGACCATTAGGTCCAGTCGTGGATGACTCTGGGGTTGCGGCACTCATCTCGCTTTACTGGCCTAGGGAGCTGGCGTACAACTTCCAGGCCATGTGGCCAGCATGACTAAGCCGCTTCTGGAGAACCAGAGCAACGCACGGAAACACCGTTTACCTTCCCACTGGAGCGGTACCTATTTATCTACTTGCACTTTGCTGTGCTTTCGAACTGCTAGGTTGGCAGGAGCAGGGACTGAGCAACGGAAGCTCACTCCGTCGTGGGGATTCGAACCATCGTGGGGATTCGAACCGCCACCCTAGGCTCTGTGGTTTAGACCACAATGCCACCCGTGTCTGAATTAGCTTTATAATATTTATAATATTTAATTCTGAATTAGCTTTATAATATTTAGATAGAAGTATGCTATTTCCTATTCAACTTAATTATTTTATAGCATGACCCTATGCATCTTTATTTTTTATTTTTTCAGAATTATGTTGCATTTTATGGTTGGTTTTAAATTGTTTTTAGCATAGTGCTGGATGGATGCATAGATAGATAATTAGATAGACGTATAGACAGAGTTATCAACCTGTTCTCCTGAGCCTTCCCATAATTAAAATTAGCAACTGAAGTTTGGTCAAGTACTATGATTTTCAGGCAAAAATCTTCTTGACCTCAAGCCTAGAGCAGTACTACTGAAAGCTGACTATCCTACTGAAAGTCAGTGATTCAGAGAAGAAAGCATGGAAACAAAATAGGATACTTTACATGTACAATAAAATTAAGTGCTACTTAGTTAAAAGTGTTGCATTGTAAAAAGATTTTCTCTTGAGTAGTTTATCAGTCCTACACGAGATATTGAATGACTGTACAACTCCAGAGTTGCCCCTTTGGTTAGAAAGTTTTTTTGTGTGTGTTTTGTTTTAATAGATTTGCGGTGTGCACACAGGGTTGCTGAGGATAGGGAAGTTCCTTTTACTAATTCCCTTTGTCTCCCTGCACAGGAAGCAGTTGAATTAGGTGGAAGATAAAAGTCGAAAGAGTGTTTCCCTTTTACATCTTGCCATAAATATATCTTTGTGTCTGCAGTCAGGCGCTGACTGGGGACCAGCCAGGATTCACGTAGAGAAACAATCGACTTGGCATCATGTTGACACGTATAAACAACAGTCTGCCGACAGGCCTCACATTAGTGGCAGAATATTTTGGCAAAAGAAGGAGCTCCCTCCTGGGCAGTATGGCAACAGCAGCAAGCAGCATTCATTCATGCCTTTACTCTAAGCACACAATAGTAATTAAAAGATTAGAACAATGACATACATCCAACAGGTTTAAAAACAAACAAGCCATGCAGCAGAATGACATTTTTAATGCATGGAAATATCACTCTAGTAATTGAACTATTCCACTAATTTTAACTTTGGGTTGTATCCAATTGATGGAAGGGACTTTCATCCAGAGGAGGCTTCTATGAGCCAAAAAACAAAACAAGAAAGGGGGTGATTGCAAAAGGTCCCCCAATCTTCTGGAGCAGATTGGAGGGGAGAAGAGGCTGTGCAGAGAAGCAGAAATCAGCAAAAATTGCCCACTTTCCACTAACAGAAACCACCACTGCATCAGGAACCCATACATTAGGCACCCTTGATGCCACCTCCTTTGAGTCCGTGTATCTGGATAGCTGATGGTAATGTTACTGTCACACGACTCAACAAACTGAGCTGGGGGAGAAGGTTCCTAGTGGAGCGTTAACAGAGGGGCACACCGTGTGTGTGTTAAACCAAGAGAACAAGCATAGGACTAACACTCTGTTTAGCATTAATAAAGCTGCAATGTTGAAATGCCCACTGTTTCTTTGCAAAACAGGAGGATAGGAAAAGAACTTTCCTCTCATCAGAGAAGCAACTTTGACAGCAGGGACCACTTCGGAACCAAAATGAGGCACTTTCCCGTTTAGTAGGTGCTATTTGTAAAAACTTAAGTGTCTACAGTCTCTTTGCAAGGGAAGACATCCTGGCAGCCCCACCATGTCTTGTGGGCACAGGCCAACCACTAAAATTAAAGATTTTTTTAGGGAGAAAGGTTTGACAGCTAGATCTGGACACAAACACCTCTTTTAAATGAAAACATGCAAATACACTTCTAAATCTTGTGAATATATTCTGCATGCTAGAGGATTGTGCATTTAAGAGGTTAATGCCACTTGCTTGGTCTTAATTATCTCAATGTTTAACTCTTTGCATCAACACTGTCTGGAGGATATGCAGTAAGGCTGTTGATGTAAATAATCCAAGTTTTAATGAACACATTTATTTTCTCTTCTGTCCTTCACCCTCTACACCCTCTACATATATAATGCTGCCGAGTCCCACTCTTCCTGTGGATTAGCAGACTAAAAGAAATATTCACCCACTATAAAATGGCTAGTACTTCAGCACTTCAGATAAATGAAAACAATTTGGTTATCAAGATTCAGAGTCCCAGATATATTTTTCTGGGTTTGTGCTTTACTGTGCCTACTGCTGTATGCGTACATGGCACTCTGAAACACTTTATGAGACTTTTCCCCACTCACAAAACTAATTTATGGCTACATCTACCCACCCTCCCCCCAAAAGTGAAACGGTTACATGCAAAATTACTCTTGCCCGTAATTATAAAAAATGGCAAAAACATTTTAAATATCTGGATTTTACTTCTGCTAGTGCATGTTTCCCACCACCACCACCTTTAAAGGCATTTTAGTGGGTTTTTCATTTCCCTTTAATATTCTGAAATGTTCAGCGTTTAAAGTTATGCACAAGAAATGTTCTCAAAAGCACTTATAAGCATAGTTTCCATCCCATATGTGGAACGTGGCTCCAAAAAAAGTTATTCACATGGCATTTGTGGATATAGACAAAGCACCAGGCCCGGCTCTAGGGGTAGTCTCGGTGGCGCGGGGTGCCAGGGCGCCGAGTCAGCAGGAGGGCGCTGCGCGACAAAGCCACACGGAAGCCATGCTGCGCGCTGCGCCCGCCCACGAGGGTGGGGGCGCCGGAGCGATCTCCGCGCCACGGTGCCAGGGTGCCCGACCTGCTTGAGACGGCCCTGCAAAGCACTTTACCACACACACAGATCCCCTAGCACATATGGATTTCCCTCCATTTTTAACCTTCCAAGAATCCTAGGCTAGGAGACAACTGGCCCAAGGTTACACAGTGAGGTTTGTATTGCTGTATGAGGTAAAGTACACTGTCAGTTATACCATTTTGTGTCTCACATGTCTTCATAGCAGCCTTCTCAAAAGATGTGGCATTATTATTCTAAGCAAGTTCATGTCTGAGCATGTATTTGAGCATCGGCCCCTGCTCACTGGTGTGTCCACTCAACTGCACATGTTCAGAAGAATGGTAACCATATTGCTGAAATATTGCCATTGTACTCCAGACTTCTTTTCCAACTGACAGTCAGGTGTCTCCTTGCTAACGATGATGCCAGGTTTATTAAAATCTTCATGGTCACTTGTTGAGAATGCCTTTGATTAATTTGGAAACCTCGTTTACGCATTCCAGCTTTAGCTACCCATTGCAGTTGGACTAATTTTGAGACTTGGAAAGGGCGAACATTTGGTGACTGTTGTGCATTGTTACAAAAGAAAGAAGATGCTATCTTTCAAGGGGTAGTATTGGCTGGTACGTTTGGTAAACAACAGCCCCATCCTGAGATGCACTGCAGACAAGGGACCAATGAAGTTAAAAGAACATGATTAGTGTGGCAGTGCGGTACAGACATAAAGGCCTCGTAAGTTATTGAAAATCATGTTAAGCTTTGTCCACCCAAAGTATCTTGAGATGTTCCAGCAATCCTTTGGATCTGAGTTTCTCCTTTACCGTTTAGCCTTGTGACACAGACACTAACTGGGTACACCTGTATAGCGTATTTTTTCTCTTCTCATTCTGAACAGCTGGAATTTAATAGTAATAATTTCTTAAACCCTGAAAAATTATAGATAGAGCAACTTTGGTGCCTCAACTTTGGAATACCTCCCTAATGAGCGTGTCTAGAACGGACTTGTCAAGCTACTCAGCACCAGGTGACATCACCTTCCTATTTCCTCTGACATGTTTTTTGTTTTAGATTACTTTTTGGAAGTGCTCTATTTTGGAGTTTGGGGGCCCGAGGGGGAGGTTGACAGCATTTTAACTTCTTGCATTTTGTTATTTTTATTTGCTGGTTTACAACTACACCTATGTGTTGTGTGAACCAGTTATATTAATACTTTTGTATACTGCCCTGGAATCTTCTGATGGAGGATGGTAAAGATGTGTTTTAAATAAATAAATAAACAAACAAATAAATAAAAGAATGCCTCTGGCGGTTTGGCAGATAACCCATTGGTTTGCTCTCTATTTTCTATAAGAATTTTCATCATGTCACGTATGGGTAAGTTTACGAGAAGGCAGGTGAAAACAATAAAGTCATGTGTGGTGGAAATAAAAACACAATTTTAAAGAGCACTCATTCTGTTACTTAGCGTATTTCTTGAGTTCCAGATAAAATTAATGAGCAGCAGCTAAAAGCAACATCTTTTATGCAGTGTAGTATACATTTCAATATCTCCATTTCAGTGTTTCATTGTTCTTCCCAAATGAATGGCATGGTTAAAAATACCATGCTAACAAGGTTGGAGAATGCAAGCCCAAGATTTCTTTTTATTAATTTCTATAAAGTAATTGATGCAAATACACTTCTTCACGAAGTGGATAATGGATTTATTTATCTATATATTATAATGAACTCCTAGTTTCTGTGTAATGGCAGTTCAAGGCACTTACTGTGAACACAGAGGCCTGCTTGATGAAGCCAATGAAAGCATAGGCTGATTTGCAACGAAAAAGGCCTTTTGCCAAAACTGTCATAAGAACTCTGGGCAGGGCGTGCCTGGGGGGAAGAGAACTCAATAATAATATGGGAGTTCTGGTACTTATGAACATTAGCCTGTAACATAAATTACCTTAACTACACAACAAACTATATTTAAAGTACCTGGTACTAGTCAAGAACACACTGCATTATACAGCATTCTTCAATAAGCCAACCTTAAGTAACTTGCTGCCCTCCAGATATTTTGGATTACACCTTGCATCTGCTGAAAGACCCTAGTTCAGGGGTGTAGGAAGGGAGGGGTGATGGGGTGCTCCACCCCGGGCAGCACGCCATGCCCCTATGGGCGGCACGCCACACCCCCAGAATGCACTCCAGCCCCGCCCCCACCAATAGTGCCGGAGCATGAAGCTCTGCCAGTGCCCTAGTTTGGTGAAGACTACAATAGATTATTGGAGGGTTGAACCTTAAAGTCAAAAGGAGAACCTGAATGTGTATGTAATAGGAAATCATTAAAGCCAGAACAGCCAAAGCTCTGTACTTGTAAGGTATATGGAAGTGTAAATAATGCAGGCATTGCAGTGTGTGCATGTGCATTGCTTGTCATCCATGATATCACAGACAACTGGATACAATTGAGCCCATAATCAGTGCTGTTTTCTAGAAAAAGAGGTGCTGGAACTCACCATGAACGCCTCCCTTGTTCTCTTATAATGGCAATGGCGCCCACCTGAGAGGCGCCAGAACTGAATTCCTGTGAATTCTGGCTGAAAAAGAGCCCTGCCCATAATATTCATGGACAAGAGTCTTGGTAGGAACTTAAACGACTTGGAGCCCAGGTCCCAAAAGCAAGGTTTCATGAATCAGGAGAAATCCACACTGAGATAACGATAATTTTCTTGAGGATTTATTGAAAAGGATTTTGAAATGTGGGGAACTGAAGGTTAGATTGGGAAAATGGGCAACTGAGAGAAACCATATTTGGCCAGGTAGATCTGCAGTGGATCCAGTACAAATGTTGGGAAAGAGGGTTGCCCCTTTTAAGCCAACACCAAATGCCTTAAGGGGGCTTAGGAACCTATTTTTCGACTATTCAGATGGAATGCATCTTTTCTACTAACTAACTAATCATTTCCAAAAAACAACACTGAAAAATAAAGGAAGGAAACCATGAAAGAAGAGATCATTTGAATGAATGAAAATGTGATAAGTAGATACAAGATGCTCATCTTTTACATATACAAAATATTCTGTCAGTCAAAGTAAATAATCATATTGAATATTTGAAGAAACATAATACAGCTTTCAAAATTGCATTGTTTTTAGATCATACATTCCCACCAAGAAATTTATTTTAATAAGGCCAATATTTGCTGAAGTAGAAGTAGCATGACTGAAGTTGTAAAAAAACATGATAGGTTTCAAAATAAAAATTCTAGTTAAACGATAATAAATGACTCTAGCTTAATCCTTGATGTAGCTATTAGAATCATCTTTCGCTTAGTGATAAGTGCAACTAAAATAGCATCAATTTCAAGGAAATTGCATTAGTGACTCAATTGCAATGGCTACTTTAAGAATGATTTTATAGTAGTTCTGTTTCTACAATTTAATTTTTAAGTAAAGCCTCATTTTCTGCACAGATACTTCGCAAATTGCTTTCCATTTAAACAGGTTGTGTTGGATTCAGACTTGGCTCCTGCCGGCAGAGGGAAGGGGGAGAGGACGTTTGCTAATTCCCCGCCACCATGCTGTTTAGAGGACCCTCTGGAACACTGTAGGAAGTAGTGCTGGGAGCTTTAAAAATCCATCCTACGACAATAGGCTTTCTCCCTTGGATAATGGAAGGCAGGATAGAGAGATAGATGATAGATGATAGATAGATAGATAGATAGATAGATAGATAGATAGATAGATAGATGATAGATAGATAATGTTGGACACAAACTAGTGGATTGAAGCTTAATTGTCCCATGGAAATAATTGGGACTTAAAACTGAGGTTTCTCTAAGACAATCTGTTTATCACACATTGACTCTGATTTGCTTGTGGGGAGGTTATACGATGCCATGTCAACCAAGTGTTATCCCACACTTTCCAGTGCTGTACACGAGCTCCTAATCCACTGTAATCAGGCAACCCAATTTTTCTGATTCACCATTGGATCCCATTCAGAAAACAGCAATAGCCTGGAAGCACGCTGATTGACTCTGGCTGAGTTATACTCATTGATGGTTATCCAGTCTATAGTACCATACAGTAAAGGTAAAAGGTAAAGGACCCCTGGACGGTTAAGTCCAATCAAAGGTGACTATGGGGTTGCAGTGCTCATTTCACTTTCAGGCCGAGGGAGCCGGCGTTTTTCCACAGACAGCTTTCCGGGTCATGTGGCCAGCATGACTAAACCGCTTCTGGCGCAACAGGACCCCGTGATGGAAGCCAGAGCACATGGAAATGCTGTTTACCTTCCCACCACAGCAGTACCTATTTATCTACTTGAGGTGGCATGCTTTTGAACTGCTAAGCAGGAGCTGGGACAGAACAACGGGAGCTCACCCCGTCGCAGGGATTCAAACCGCCAACCTTCCGATCAGCAAGCCCAAGATGCTCAGTGGTTTAAACTACAGCGCCACCCACGCCCCTACCATATAGCACTATATATAGTACTATGGTATCCAGTCTGTACACCAGTTCTACTGACTTCAGTGGACTTCAAGCATGAATTCATGTGTGCTGGACTAAAGGCATTTGTACAGATCCACACATGGAAGCAGGCTGGAATGCAGTGGTGACCTTCCTGGGCGTAGTCAGTGTGTATAAAAGGAACCTGCATGCAATGGGGGGGGGGGAATCTATTATGAGGAGTTCAAGTGGACACGCTTTTCAGAACTGAAACTAGCCAAGCAGCTGCTGAATGAATGGTCAGTGCTATCAGCTGTGGCAGCACCAATCACCAGGATAATAGAAACCCAAGTGACACCTGTGACAGGAAGCGCCTTTAACTAACTGAGGCTGGTGGGCCAACTACAAACTGCCCTAGACAGACAAAGCCTATTCACAGTTAGCTATGTTCTTGTAAAACTACTGCTCTGCTCTCCACATGAGGGTGCCTTTGAAGACTGCTCCAGTTATTTTGAAATACAGCCACTCATATATTTTCTGGAATTGGGAAAATGGAACATGTCTTCTGCGTCTTCAAACAAATGCACTGCTCAAGGTCTGCTCCTGGGCATGGTACAAGTGCTGGTATTAACTCTTCAAACCTAAAATAGCTTGGGATCATATACCTTAAAAATCACCTTGTCCCATATTAACCTGCCAAAGTACTAAGATCATCCTCAGAAGAATTTCTCTGGGGGACCCCTCCTTCAGAGGTGAAGCAAATAAGAATGAAAAGTAGGTCTTTCTTTGTTGGAGTGCCCTGGATTTGAAATGCTCTTCCAAAGGTGGCTTGCCTGGTGCAAAAAGTCTGAAGCCTTTATTCCGAGACTGGTACAGTAGATCTGATGGCCTAGATACTCTGTTTTATATTAATCTGGTTTTAATTCTGGTGTTTTGGACCTGTTCTGCTTTATTTTATAAATTGTGTTGTTTTTAGTGGGTTTTGTGTGTTATTATTTTTATATTACCAAAGCAGGTAATGACAAAGTTCCGCTAATTCACAAATTAGATACACAATTTGCCTGATAAAGCTCAACATGAGCTAGGCAGACAAAATCGTCTTTCTTCTTCTGTGAATCTATTTTCACTATCAACATACAGATAGAGGAATCTCTTTTCGCTATTAATGTATGTATATCATCTTCTGGATGTTTGATCATAAGCCATCTTCTCTTTTAAAATGAGAACCTCCAAAAGCTTTAAAGTAGTGAGTTCATCCACTCTCATACTTGTTGCATATGTCAAAGGGAAAACTCCTAATGATAATCAGTCTAACCAATTCCCACTTTCATCCTCTTTTTCTGTTGGATAGACTCCATTATTTTTTTATCCATATGGTATACAACTCTCCTCTTTTGATCCAAGGAGTTGTGACATTTCAGAAACTTTCATCTTGGTTTCCTTAATCTTTCCACCATTCCATTGCTGAAAGATTGTACTGCTACTATATATCCTTAATATTTTTCATTCACTCTATTTCTGATATTCAAGCAATGAGTGCTGAATAACAAAAAAAATCTCTAGATATTTTGATACCATTGGCCATGGCATCTTCCTGGTCTGGCTTTCAGGAATGGAAACTTGGGGCACTATGTGTTACAACCCATCTAGTGGTGCAGCAATAAAACTTCCAAGCACATTTGCAAAGCTAAGCAGAGTCCAGTATGGTTCCAGTGATTCTGGTCCTACTTAAAGAACCAAGTGCAGAGAGTGGCATTAGGAAGGAGTGTCTCCACCCCCATCATTTATCCCAAACACTGAGTTCCCACCGCCTTCTGGCGGTTTCCTCACTGTGAGAAGTGAGGGAACCGCCAGAAGGGAACCAGGCAGAGGGAACCAGGCAGAGCGTCTTCTCTGCTGTGGCACCCTCCCTGTGGAACGTCCTACCATCAGGTGTTAAGGAGATTAAAAACTACAAGACACCTGAAGGCAGCCCTGTATTGGAAAGTTTTAAATGTTTGAAGTATTATAATATTTTTATATTTCGCTGGAAGGCACACAGAGTGGCTGGGGAAGCCCAGCCAGATAGGCAGGGTATAAATAATAGTATTATTTATTATATTTGTTGTTGTTGTTGTTGAATAAATCATTATTTGGGGAGGGTGTGTGCCTGATGGAAAACCAAGGAGGATGGGAATGGGATGGAGTAGCTGGAATCAAGGCCGTCTTAAGCATACCGGGTGCCCTGGTGCGAAGATCGCTCCGGCGCGCGCCCCGCCCCATTTCCCACCACGACTGTCTGGTGGGTGCAGCACCGCTGCAGCGGGCGCAGCTGCGCGGTGCTCCCCTGGTGGCCCAGTGCCCTGGTGCCCTGCGCCACCCAGCCTTGCCTTAGAGCCGGCCCTGGCTGGAATCCTGAACATTTTGCCGTAGGCCCTACTTACTGTGTTTATTAATAATGTATCTACCAATAAAGTATCTGCTGTTATATACAATATAATAGAGGTAAAACCACAACACACATAATTTCTAAAGTGGTGTTTTCGTTTATTACCCAGCTTACTGAACCTACACGAGTTTCAGTGTCCTTGGACCCAGTCATGGATTGCCTCACAGTCTGAAGTAGAACAGCCCTGAGAAAGCTTTTTCACTTCATTCTGCTGTATGTCTAGACTGACCCTTAGTGTGCAATCTGAACCCCTTGGTACCAATAACTGGAGGAAGTTAGGGTGGTGTGTTGGTGCCTCTCCATCAGCCTAAACAGATAGAGAGGGAAACCATCGCACCAGATGCCCAGCAGTGCTCATCATCATCCCACTTAAGAATTCTCTCGTGTTTCCTTTTTCCTGACAATCTTACATGCAAACCCGTAAGAAGTGTCATCACCAGACATTTTAAAAAGCCAATGGTGGCATGTAAATAGCTTGAATGACAGAATCCACATAGCCTGCGACATCTAATGCACAATTGTACCAACATGCAAGAAAACGGGTCTGTACCTTTAGTATAGTACTAAATCCTGCTGAAATGCCAATCTTGCTGTGGACAGGTGTTTATGAAGCCTGGCTGAGAAAGTCAGAGAAATTGTCCTTTAAAAGAAAAGGATGATGTGAAAAGTGTTTTTGTTTTTCCTTACCACAAGGCAACACACCTTTGTCACAATGGATGGAATACTTCACTCCATTCTGACCGTTCAACAAAGACTGTTTTGGTTTTAATTTCTGTTTATGAAAAACTGGTATCAGATTGCATGACAAAAATTCACTGAGGCCAGTAAAAATAAGCTGTAGCAAACGAGAAAAGTCTTCCACTGCATGCTTTCCAGCAAAGCAAGCAATTTGTTTTAAAATTTTAAAAAAGGAAGGAAGGTGGGAAAGACTCTTTGCAGTTCTCAGAAACAGTGACTCATACACATGATCAAATGCATTAAAGGTCACCCCTAAGCAATAAAGAACTACCTGGCATTTTTCCATTTGGTGACTCCTACTCCATTCATAGAGCCTGGTGACTATTTTAAGAATTCTTACCTACAACAAACAATTTATAGTTATTCAAGCTTATGCCAGAAAAAAAGTTAAGAGAAAGGATTATTTGTGCAAGATCCAAGAGCTGGAATGACTTCAGAATGTGGACAATTGTCCAGAAGCTGGTTTAGGGTTCAGTTAGATTAACAACCTGATTCATTTTGGGTGGGTTGGTGTCTATGAGAGGCACATTTCAATCTGAAAGCATTTGGCTCTTTAATGGCACTAATCAGCCAAATGATGTTATACAGCAGGTATAACACAGACCTTTTGCCCCGCCCCACCCCCATGAAAATAATGCTGCACCTGACTGAAAATATGCCTAATGGAGGAAGTATTTGGGGGGTTTGATCCTTTGGATTTTGGGATTTGTGTTCCAAGTTTCTAAACTGCCCCTTTGGAAAATGTTCCTTGCTGGGAGACACTCTTCACTTAGGTCTGGCTAACAGAAATAATCAATATGTTATAGTCATTCTCCTACTACTAGGCTGTGACAATAGGAGTGTTCACACGTTACAGTCAACCTTGTTGATTGTTGAGTTGCATCAAGGTCTACACTTATTCACACAACCACTTGTACATGTGTAGAGACAGGTTATGTTTAGTGTGCAGTGTGAACAAGACTGTAGTGTTTACTAATCACCTCTTTAGGGGTTGGGGGACTGAATCCAGATGCCCTAAACAAGAGCAATCATGCAAGCTCTTCACTCTTTCAGGCAGGTGATTAGCAATGTCAAGGCTGGCTGGCTAGGTGGCAGTACAGCAACTGCACAGTACATTGCTGGATGCTATATATCTGAATCAGGCATATTGAGCAGTAGGACTACTCTGGGAACGACTAACATTGGATGTCACCCTTCAGTTGTACCTGGCATAACAAATCTTTCTGTGTTAGTCCTCCAGCTAAACAGCACACTTGGGTTCTATTACAGCTCCTGGAACATGGGAGGCACCAAACAGAACCTTAAATGCTATTAATCAATGAACTTTTAAAAAAATGGGAGGAGGAATACAACATTATGCTATTGTGATCATTCCACAAGTGTGAGCATTTCTGCCTACAAGACAGAACAATCCCCTCTCTCCTCCCCACTGTCACACACTGTTCTGGGGGTTCCCTTGACCTTCCAGAGAGGATCTAGAGAAGACGTAAGGGCATGTATGGGAAGGAAAGAGGAAAGCCTCATTGCACTAGCAGGAGCCTTTGTACTGTCTTCCACTATCATGCCGCATTAGTTGAATCTGGCCCTCTGTCTCTTGAGGGGGGATTATAACCACATTCCACTTGAAAACAGCAGGTGGGAATCTGCTACTTGAATACTTCTGCTGGTATGCTTTGGAATACCAGTTGCTGGAAACTGCAGGTGGGAAGAAGGCTGTTGCCCTGAGGTCCTGCTTGAGAAGAGGGTGTTGGACTAGATGGGCCTTTGGCCCGATTCAGTAGGCCGTTCTTATGTCCTTACCTGTTTGGTAAGGTTGAATAGAAAACACTAAAGAAATGTATGGTGCATAAATAATTTGCCTTGATTTTTCTAATTGAACATATCAATGCTGTTAACACTTTTCACTTCTCCTTGTCCACTCTAATCTTATTTATTGTGCCTCTGACACCTTCCATTACCCTTCCCCTGACTCATTATTTTAGCTGAAATGATTATAGCAGGGTGTGTGTGTGCGTTGAAAATGATAATGTTCCTGTGACACCAAGTAGAAACTTCATGTGCTTTTATATGCACACATTAAAGAGTGGATTATCATTAATTATGCACTACAAATTTTCATGGCAACCGCCTGAAAGTGACAAAACATTTGCTTTTGTCATAGTTCTGTTAAGTGAGACCAAGTTGAGCCGCTAAGATGTCTGACAGGGCACTGTACTCAATTCCTAACAGAAGGTCAGGAGCATGACAATGATTTTATTTTATTTCACACATTATTTTTCTGTTATCACTGTAAGCTGTTAATGAAATTGTTTGAACTAAACTGTTTTTTATCATCCCCACAGCCTGTACTTATGGCATATGAAGGAGAAATTCCTTGTTAACATTACTTAATCTTCTAACGCTTCATTTTCCTTCCTCAACTATGCTAGAAAACATTGCCATACTTCTTAATAGTATTATTATTATTATGTTGCCTTTGGTTTGGGGTTTTTAAAGTTAGTTTAAACAAAAATATGACATTATGTTCTCCTACAAATTAGATATTTGCCTTTTTTTCTTGACATGTTCCTCAACCATTAGCAGGTATGGGACAGGTAGGAATTCACCAGGTGATTCCATTATTAAGGATCTACAATACTACTTTGAATGGGGTTATTGATAGGATTTTTTTCATCACATGTAATTAAACTACCGGTACTTGTCACCTGAATACATTTAAGGACTGACCTTTCCTGTATGACTTACTCTTAAAAAAATGCAGGCCTATGAGTTGTAGGTAATGATAGCAAACCCTTCTTTCATCTCTGCTACCATCTGCATAGGCAGAAATGCATCTAGGAGAGCTTTTCCAGGTAGCAAGGGCAAATCCTTTGCTCATATATCACTCATATTCAGTCCAACTTTAATGTAATCACACATGAAAAATCTACACCAGCGGCTAGTTTAGCCCAAGTTATTTTACCGTCTGCACACACACACTTCAACATTGAGATAATGTTCTGCACTGCATCAGGGCAACAGGCTAGCTTAGGAGATGCAGGGCAGATCAAGTTGCACACACAGTTTTGTCTTCTGGCTCCTCACTACCACACCACACCCCAATCCCCTACTCTGCCTAACCTTAGGGTTGGCCCCCCCTGACCAACACCACTGGGATCAACCACTTGTGACTGTATGGGTCGTTTTGACCTCCTTTCCCTTAAAACTTTGTCAGGAGATATGGAATCATGAAAGCCACAACATGCTCTGTGGCATCTCTGCTGAATATAGTTGGCTAGATTGGCTTTTAAGTCAAAATTATCACTTCCTCACTGTGAAAAGGTAAGTTTCTACAAGTTTTGAAAGGAAATGGCATTTTATTCACTACGGAATGGGAGAAAACTACACTGAATAAGGACAACCTGGCCAAATTTGAGCCTTTGTATATTGACTTTCCAGGCTAAGGTGCTGGAATACGTTGTGTAACAGAAACTGAATAGTTACAGGTAGGTAGCCGTGTTGGTCTGAGTCGAAGCAAAATAAAAAAATTCCTTCAGTAGCACCTTAAAGACCAACTAAGTTTATATTTTGGTATGAGCTTTCGTGTGCATGCACACTTCTTAAGAAACTGAATAATGATATTTCCTTCATCCTTTCCAAACTGTTTTTCACCTTGTTGCAACACAGAGGGAGGTGTAGAGGTCCTGATGTATTATCTGTGCCTGGAGACTGACATAAGCGTTACTTCTTTGTTAATTATGCAGGGGTTGTTGGCAGCTTTTGATACTGTGGACCACAATATTATTTTGGACCATCTTGAACATCTGACAGCTGTTTCATGGTGACACTCAGCTTTATATATCTGTTAAAAAGCATCCAGGGGCAGCTGTCTCCATCCTCAGCCCGTGTTTGGAGACTGTGGTCAAAATTAGGTAAAAATTTAATCTCGAAAAGAATGAGGGATGCTGTTAGGATGGCTGTCATCTGAAGGGGAGAAACATGTCTGTGGTTGATGAGGTGCCTGTGACCCTATTCTGATCAGGTAAACAGCCTAGGGATACTCCTGGAACAGACTGTGCTTTTTGAGAAGCAAGTAAGAGTTGTCGCCATCTTCCATTTTTGTCTAATGGGGAGGATGTGTCCTCCCTTACACTCTTCAGACCTTGTGACGCTGATCCAGGGTTCTGTAACTTCCAAACTTAATTACTTCGTCATATCCTATGTGCGGTTGTTCTCTCAAAGGAACACTGATTGGGCTTATCTATTTATGTCAAGTTGTTTCTTGATTGGGGCAATATGGTTAAAAATAAATCAATGCTAAAGAGCCTTGATATAACAAAAGGTGAGTTGTGGGGTGGGGGAGCATCTCAGCAAAAGAGGAATGAAAGCAAGATCATTTCCTTCACCTGGGCTTTTACAGACCCATAAGCTATATCTCTTGTGCGTAGGATGTACTGCATCAGATAGGATGGCTAGGAGGTAATGTTCTGCAGTAATGAGTATGCTTGTTGCCGACAGACCTAAGAATGAAGTTTTCTGCATGGAGAATAAAAGGCCAGGAACTAATAATAATGCTGAGTGCCACATATGGATCATACATATAGCAATAAAGGGAGAATGCAGAGAAGCAGCAGTTGGAAAATTAAATAATTATAATGAATCCAGCAAAATAAAATATACTTATCCCATTTTCTATTGTGCTTTTCAAGACAATATTAAGGACTCTAGACCACCTGGCCTTTTACTTTTGAATCCAATTTCTAACACCTGAGAGCACATTTACGAAAATATTTCCAGCCAAGAATTTCTGCCCAGCCTTTAATAAACTCAGCGCTCTGTGCGACAGAAACAGCCCAATTCCCTCCTGCATCTTTAACAAATCCTGCCACTTCTGCATACTTGCTGGTCATCTGCATTTCGTTCTCCCACCTCCGTCAAATTGGTCCTTCCAAACTATCCTGTCATTTTAACACTGAACCACTTGGAGGCATGACAGGAAATCATGCATGTGAAAAATACACATATTTTTTCTTTTAAAAAGTCAAGCATTGGATGGCAATCTTTGGCGCTGAACATTGTCCAACTGACTACAATGAGCACACACAAACCCCAACACTTCCTTGGTCTTGTTTGTAGAAAGATAATGTCTTTCTCTCCCCACCCCCCACCCCATCACCGCTAGTAATTCTGCTTTGATCTTATAGGGGCTGCACTATTAAATATAAACCAGCTCATAAGCACGGCACATGCCTGTGATTCTCAGTAGAAGGTCATAACCCAGACTTTATATTTTAAATAACTATTACAATGAAGAAGAGGGTATAGCCACAAAAGGAATAGTTATAATTTATGCCTGGCTTACTTCAGCAGAATATAGTTTATTTATAAACTGCTTATGGCAAACTCTGTATGCCCCTGTTCAATGCGTGTGCTGAACTGTCTTCTGGTAAATTATTTAAATTACACCTAGCAGTAATTCCTGAGGACTTTCATACTTCATTTTCTCTATTAATATAACAGGGAAAAGCTGCTTTGCAAGGATTGCTCTAAATTCCCAGAGTGTGAGTTCCAAACTCTGTATGTGTTGCATTATGCCTGTCAAAAAACTTGTCTTCTCCTGAAATTTATTACTGAAGTCTCTCCACTAGAACTACTCATTGAAGCCTTACGGAAAGCTCATACATGATTTAAGAAGCTAACAGCACTGAAAGAAATAGGTCAGGTAAAAAAAAACACCCTGAATTTAAGCTACCTTCACTTATTACTTATGCAAGATTATGCATAATTTAGCACACTGCTGAATATGCAAGGGCAGAATAATTGTTTACCAAAATATTTACTCTGAGTTGGTACCTGTGTTTTAGTGAGATAAGGTGCTTTCTCAGTCCTTGCTAATCACATTTGAAAAAAGGATTAAATGCGTTTTTGATTGTGCTGATAACTGCATGACATTATATATAAACAAAGATCATGTTCAACATTCTCAAAGAAGATGCTTCACTCTTTATTCACATTGTGTGGTTGAGTGCAGGAGGGTAAGAATGTCATTGGATAGGGTTTCTATACTGTCTTACATCATGACGATTCAGTCATTACCAAATGCAGATGCTTAAATCATGTGCATATACAAACAGACCTTTGCTAGTAGATCTCTTTGAGCACCTTGTATAAATGAGATAAGCTTGTGTAGATGCACATATGTGCAAACAACATGATAAATGCACATGACAAAGAACAAGGGAGGAAATGTTCACATGTATATGTACTAATAGCATCTGTGCCTGGATTGGTTGACCAAAGTGCACAAATGTGGATACTGATTTCCAAGAGCCAGGCATGCAATCCATCCAATAGATAGGCATGGGTACGGGTGTATATTCCCATCCATCTATCTCTTGATATGGATATGTATGCCATATTCTTCATAAACCAGGCATGGCCAAACTTGTCCCTCCAGATATTTTGGGACTACAGTTCCCATCATCCATGACCACTGGTCCTGTTTACTAGGGATGATGGGAGTTGTAGTCCCAAAACAGCTGGAGGGCCAGGTTTGCCTGTCATAAACCATTGGGAGGAGGAGGAGTTTGGATTTGATATTCCACTTTATCACCACTGGGAGGAGTCTCGAAGCGGCTAACAATCTCCTTTCCCTTCCTCCCCCACAACAAACACTCTGTGAGGTGAGTGGGGCTGAGAGACTTCAAAGAAGTGTGACTAGCCCAAGGTCACCCAGCAGCTGCATGTGGAGAAGCGGAGACGCAAACCTGGTTCCCCAGATTACGAGTCTACTGAGGGAACTACTTCCAGTTTCTCCCTGCACATTATTTCAGAACAATTACTTTCTTATTCTGGGCAACTCTTTGAACAGAGCCATTTTTAAAAATTGAGGAAATTTCTGATTATGTAACGTCTGGTAGCTGAAAATAACCTGAAACCTGCTAGGTGAACTGCAGATTCATGAAAATGATTAAGAATTTTACTGCTGACTTGAGAGGGATGAGGATTGCCCCCTCTGGAAAGAGGATATAATTCTGCTGACAAATTGAGCTTATGTTGCTCCCAGCGGACAAGATGTGGAGAAGACTACAAAGAGAGGAAACAATTTTAATCCAAGGAGGATTCCTGGGCACCCATTCTCCATTTGTGAAAAGGGGTTGTGTTTTGAAAATTGGTGTGTATTTTATATGCTTAGCAAGTTATTGGGCCACAGTCTATTAGGGTGTGTCCCTATACACTTCGGTGTAGACTGTGCAAGAGTAAAATAAATATGATAGAGAAGGAAAAAAGACAAAAAGGGTGGTGACTAATAAATGTGACTACTACAAGTTATAAGTTAAGAAAAAAATACAGTATGTGTGTTATTCAGAAGTAATATATGGTGTTAATGTGACTAATCAAGACAAAAGTGATACCTCATTAAAGACTACCATACTGTTCTCTATAAGCAGATACCATTAGACAATGTAGATTCTCATGTGGAAATAATTATTTTATGGATAACATACACCACAAATTTAATAGCTTTCTTGCACTTTTAAAGTTGAAGAAACATTCTATTAATCTACTTCACACATGGAATGCCACATAATTGGTTTCCTATCAACATGCTTTATTAGCCATACCATCTTTAAATTTTAGGAGGAATATTACTACTCAGTTTCAATAAACTGAACAAATTTATTTACTGTTGTGTTAAACGAAACACTTCCATAGAGTCAAGAGGAAGACAATGCTGATCAAATGAAAGCCAGACTCTAGTCCTATTTAGATGTTTTAGCACAGGCACCCCCAAACTTCGGCCCTCCAGATGTTTTGGACTACAATTCCCATCACCCCTTACCACTGGTCCTGTTAGCTAGGGATCATGGGAGTTGTAGGCCAAAACATCTGGAGGGCTGCAGTTTGGGGATGCCTGTTTTAGCAAATGTTCCAACTGGGGGAGGGATGAGGCTATGTACACAAGGGTTCCCATTGAGGGGAGATGTTTAGCATGAACTATGGTTTCTTGTTACATCCAGTCCAACCCACATTATTGACAACAGTGATTTGGAGAAAAGGGAAAGAAACGTTGTTTCAAGTTAATCTGACAGAAAACACAGATCAACAGAATGGCTTCTTTCTTTCCTTTTTTTAAAGAAATTGTGTCACAGAAAACTGATATTGTAAAAGTATACTGCTATTAAGTTTACAAGTTCCCAGGAATTTTATAAATTTGTAAAGTAATTTAACAAATTCACATTCTCTGTTATATGATTTCCTTGGCACCAAGAGCTCTGGAATAATCCTGCCCACAGCATATTGCCAATAAACTGAGTCAGCCAGAATCCTTTCCTATTAGAGTAGGGAATTTTACTGCAGACACCACTGCAATGCTCGGTCATTAGGAGTTATTCCTCTTGACATCATTAGGGTTACATGGCTGAAGGGTTCAGATAGGGACCTGTCATCCTATGCCACTTAACTAGCTGAAATATTTATTTTGTGTTGGCACTTGTGGTCCTATTTAAAACAGGGGGTACTATTTCCACAAATGAGACTAGTTGCAATATGATGCCATGCACCCCCTGTTTTATTAGTTAATACTGTTTCTTTTAATTGAAACCAGCTAGTACTCACAAGAAAATATGAATAATATGAATATCATATCACAATATCACACCAGAATAATGATGGGGCCACATTTATTTGTTTATGCATTTATTTGCTGCATTTTCCACAGTTCTCATGCAGTCACAATTTGCAATAAAATTATTCCAGTTCCTCATTTAAAAAGGAATCTAAAAATTCCACCTTTTGGATCTTATGGTTTGTTGATCTAAGAAAGCATGTGAAGGAATGTTTCCTATTTCCCCAACACTATCTGGAATCCCCTGCAAGTCTGTCTGGGGTTCTGGTGCAGCTATAGGGGAAAACCTTCTTTCTATTAACCTTCATAAATGAATTTATTTTAGGATCCATTGCTGATTTTTTGGTTATTTCCCCTTTCCCCCAACAGCCCCCCATGCCCCGTTAATCAGGATGATATCACTGATGCTCCAGATATTAGTTTCTTTGGGAGGGGGATGTTTCAGAGAAGAAGACAGAAAACTTTGCTTGCATTGACTTGTCTGAAGGGCAATTTAAATGGCAAATTGAGTAAAAGGTGGGTAGGGGGACTGCCCTTATGGACACAAGTACAAAGCTAACATATCATGTTGTTTACTCCTAAGGATCAAAGCCCATACTTAAAAAATAAAGGAGCCATTAAAAGCCACATAGATAAGCCCACAGGAAAAGTTTCTGAAAAGTCTAGATTTTGGTCTGGTGATGAAAAATTATTTGGGGGGGGGGGGCTGGCACAAAGAAAAGATTTCAAAGGGAAGGCTTTCTAAGTATGGGCACATTCCTGTATCCCTCTACAAAGGATGGGATCCAGAATATGGCAGACCTACGACTTGTATGAGAGAAGACATTCCTTAAAAATGAAATGTCACCTAACAAAAGATCAAGGGGAGACACTTGTACACCTCATTACTCACCTGAATAGCACTGGTTTCACAAGGGTAAGTAATGCCACACACATACTTAAGTGTCACAGAAATGGAACCTATAATGGACTGAGTCTTCTCTGCTCTCTGAGGAAGTGGGCTTTCCTGCATGAAAGTGTGTTTAAGGCACCACAAGACCATTGTTTTGGCTGCAGTCACACCTCTGGAAGTTATCACTATTTCTGAACATTCTAGGTGCCCATCTGACTTTTATATATTTAAGTGGAAGATAACAAAGGATGAAATTATTTAATGGCAGTTCTCTTACCGCTATTTCAAGCAAAACCTGTTTGTTCTCCTGTGATGCGTTTCAAGATTAGGGAAACTGCATAAGGGCCACCATCACCTACATTCTTGAATAGGACAACTGCAATCTATTGGGTTGCTCATTGCAGAGAAGAACTGAAAAAAAAGAGTTAAAAATAAAATATTAGTATTTCAGATCTTTGCATGCTTACAGAGAATTCTCTCTCCAGTTTAAACAATGACAGAAAACACATTGATTTTATAAATGGGGTAATGTTTGACACACCCAGTCACCCTTTGTAAAAAACCAACAGTAATCCATTACATTTGATAGCTGTTATGTATAAATTCCTGTAACCATTGTGTCTGAAATCCTTTAACTGACCTTAATTCATTATGTAAATGAGATCTATAACCAAGCACTGTATACTGGCAATATAAATTAATAAAGAAAACACCCACCAATTGAAATCATTTATCTCTGATTTCGCTCCACAGCTTAGGACTGATATCCCATTCACTGATCCCTGTTAAAAAAACACTAATTACACAGCATATGTTGGCTGCAGAAATGCTGCAGTTTTGACTGGTGAAAAAATGCTTCAAATGTTTTCTTATTTTTCAAACCAATTGCCCAAGTGCTCAGTTGTTCCACTGTTACCACACATGGTGGTTAAAGAGCATATGAATTAGGCTTCCATATAAGCAAATTTCTCTGTAAGTAATTTATATTGTATGGTAAACTTGTAGCCAGCTAGAACAGCAAATTAAAGCATTAATCACATCTGTAAAATTTAAGGCCCTGTGCATACAGAAAAAAAATTAGGGAAATACATTTTCTTGTATTGCTAAAATAAATATTCCACATATGGAGGCCAGTCTAATTCTTCTCATTATAGTGGGGATGAAGATGAACATTAAGCCCATATAACACTTCTTTCAGAATTAGTCGATAGCTCGTTTTCGTAGGTAGCACATATTTTCAAACCTGAAATGTTCACATTCAATCAGATGTGCTGCCATTTGCCGTTCCGTCTCCCAATCCCTCCCCCCGCCAATCCTTGTTGCTAAAGCTTTTCATCAGCACCGGAAAACCTCCATCATTATTCTATATCACATACTGATGATAAGGCAAAACAGTAGCAAGCAGTCTCCCTAGCATTAAGCAGGCAGTAATGTTGTGGGAAAGAAACTTGCTATAGAATTATCAAATCTCCCTTCTCAAATGTTAAAGTAACATGCCACATACTATGTAAATACAATGTTATATCATTGCTCTTATTTACATAAAAGTGCACAATATAACTGTGGAGAGGAAGAGCACCCAGGCTATGTGCTGTGAACTTTCCAGACCTAACTTAAGGGAACTTGAGTAAGCCATTGATCTCACCCACCCGCAACTCCTTGTACACACTATGGAGAATGCTCCATTTTTTCTTTTATCATATTTAAATCCCACCTTCCCTCTACAGAGCTCTAGGTAGCATACAACCCCCCACCCCCAGATATTCATGAAAATGACATACAAAAAATGCATTGCATTAGGGTAAGTCACTTTGCAGAAATGTTTATATTAGGCAAAAATGCATACATCACATATAAATTGGGAAAATTTCACATGGAATATGAATTTTCATGAGGACTTCTCCCCCCCCCCCCCGAAAAAAAAATCACAAACTGATGTGGAAACATGGGGAACTGGGTTTAAGATTAGGAAAATAAGAAACTGAAAGAAGCCAAAATCAACAGATTTGCCAATCCTTACTTTAGCATAATTTGACTACTTGTGCATGGATTGGTTCCTTTCATTGAACAGCTAGGAGCCCCTGCCAAAGACCTGTATTTGCTTCAGATGTAGACCTAGAGTTGGGCCCAGACTTGCCCTTCTATAAACAGTAAGGCTCATTCCATTCACATGAGTCCCTCATGCCTGTACCTCAACAAGGGCTCAATGAATACTTTTCCTGTTCCTTTGCACAGAGTGGGCTGGGTCATACTATAATTTTTCGATTGCAGAATTTTGCTGAACACTTAAAAGCAGGGGTGGAAGAAGACCTGTGGCCATCCAGATGGTGTGTGACTACAGCTACCATCTCACTTGACCATTGACCAGGCCGACTGGGAGTTGGGAATCAAACAACATCTGGAGGACCACAAGTTCCCACCCCTGAGATAAAGCATTCACTTTCCCATCAGGCCATGGTAAAATATTCCCATCAGAATATAGATGGAACAGAGTGGGTTACTGCCATGCTGAGCAATCCAATGCAGAAATGTCCCATTTACTCTGAGGATAGGGCTGCAATCCTAAAGGGTACTGCTATGAATGTTTACTCATAGGTATGTCCCACTGAGTTCAATAGAACTTACATCCCGGTAATTGTATGCAGGATTGCAAAATTAGTCTGTAGGGCTAAATGCACTATCTGGGCAAAAGCCTTGGCCCTCGGCCTGAAAGCGAGATGAGAGCCGCACCTCATAGTCACCTTTAACTGGACTTGACCATCCAGGGGTCCTTTACCTTTTTTTTACCTTACTGATGAGTAAAGCCCATTGAACTCCCATGATCCCTAGCTAACAGGACCAGTGGTTGGGGAAAATGGGAACTGTAGTCCAAAACATCTGGAGGGCTGAAGTTTGGGGATGCCTGCTTTAACGGAATACCCAATAAGTGGAGGGGTAGGCGATGGCCCGAACCTGCCCTCCAATTGGTTCCAATGCCTAACCACACAAAGTGAGCTGCTTAAAATGTGGCTAAACCCCGCCCCCTACTGGCTGGCTGCTGGGGGCACAGTGAAGCAGCCGGAATAGCTGACGCAGGGGCTGGAATGCCCCCTGCCGAAGCAGGAACCAGCTCCCGCTCACAACCCCTCACCTCTGGAAGAAGGAGAGGTTTTCTAAGAGGGTTATTTCCAGATCTTGCTATTGTATAAGTGCACGAATAAGAGCTCAGACGCATTAAGCTCAATGAACTTAAATTCATAACATACAACAGCATCTCTGGGTGCACAACTTTCAGGATTCTGTACAGATAGGGTAGCCATGAATAGTATTTTATTTAAATGTCTGTATTAAGCAGATCCCCCTCTCTGCTAAAAATGGAGAAAAAACAAACAAGTCATATTCATCAAAGTAATTGTGTAGGTACTTTCACTACCAAAATGCCTGGAATGAAAGATTGAACTGCTAACGGCTGCGGTGACAGCCATGAATCATGGTAGGCTACTTCGGGGCCTTTACCACCATAAAACAAAAGATGTAGATGAAAAATGCTGCAATTAAGTGATTTGATTTCTGCCCCCTTTTTCCTACTGCATTCGTGCATGGCTGCACAGCAAAGATTGATGGGAAAAATTACTCTACGTGATCTCTGACAGAGCCTTGGAACAATTCTATAAGGGGGAAACATACAAATCAAACCAGCTTTCGTGTATTCAGACAAAATAATACATATAAAGCAAATACTTTAGCCTATATCCAAAGCACCATAGATTTGCATGCACACATAAATTGTGGGGAAACGCTTCTGCTATCGAAACCTAACTCGTGGATTTTCCAGCTAGTTGGGTAATAGTGGTATTTGTTTAAAACAAATATTCAATCGGAGCCACTGAGTGGCATCCTAAATATGTTTGTTCAGTGAATAGGACAACATAGCAGAAACAAAATTTGCAGAAGGGATGGTGGTGGTCTTATTTTTATTTCAATATATTCATAAAAAAAACTATAAAAGGAGATCATCACAGCAAAATGTCCCTTCCATATTACCTGGTGCCATCATTACTGTCACTTAAGCAGACATTTTCAAGGGGTGCATGTGGCAAAATCCAGAGTGATAGAATGAAATATGTTATATCTGGGATACTTGTATATGGCTGAGCATAATACCATGGGTAGCATACACTTTAAATAAGAGTAAAATGCACAAAATGGCACTGTGTAAAATAAGCAAGCCCTGATGCTAATGGGCAGCAATAGTCAACCACCCTCTGCTCTACTGAAGTTATAGGGAGATTTATTTCCTGGAGGCAGAGGAAAGACCACACAGACTCGCTGGTTTTTAAAAAAATGCACTGTTGGTTTTTACTTGAATATACACAATAGAATCAGACCACTGGAAAAAAAATGTGTAGAATGTTTGATTCCATTATGCAGAGAGCAAAGCTGCGTCTGAAGAGACACACTAGAGTATTGGTAATTAAAGTGAAGGCTTTTTGTGAAAATCCTGATGCTACATTATGCTTAAAGAAAATAATGCCCTTGTATATTCCCATTTCAATACTCTTTCCTTGCCCTCTTTTCAAAAATGTATTCATTCATGTATTTCCCCCTAGTAAATGTACACTTCCCCCTACAGATTATGTCTATCCACAATTCAGAGGAGCATATATTTTGTTCTTGCACTTCACTGACTTGTTTAACTTTAGGATGTTCATTTTTATTTTTATTTTATAGTAAGCAAGCAAAGGTCCCATGAGGTATATTTATGTGTGTGAGCCTCTCCTCACTCAGTAGTCCATTCCCTATCTGATTTATGAGGGCTTGCAAACTATCATCTACGACTAGAAGAGGAAAAACAACATTTTAAAGACATTCAAAATTAAACCTGTTTCTGGATGAATTGGATTTTTGGTGGTCACATTGTGTTTTTATCCAAACCTTGTGTTTCTTACAGCACAAACCTCTCCAGACTGTGGCCACTTACCACAACATATATTTTTCATTACTTCATTATGGTAAATATTTGCTTTGTTTTTTTTAATACCTAGGTTAACACATAATGAGCTGTAACTCAGGCATTTCTGAATTACCATTGTTTATTTTTATTAAATCCACGGCATTGCATCATCAGAATCCCACGTACTGTACTGTGGATCATACAACCGCAGGGAGAAATTAGAAAGTTAAATGTTACAACCTTTCCCCAAGGTCACATGGAAGTACCTGTGACTTTCCTCAACAAGTAAAATTATTTCATACAGATGTGAAAATAGGTAGTATCAGCCAACAGAACCACCCTTGCCATGTACTGAAATGAAGTTGTTGCTTTGGGCAGCATATTCCAGAAAGTGAACCATTTTCTTTCTATTGACTTCCACCTCAGTGCGCAAGAGTGTGGGGGATGGGGGAGGAAGCTGACTGTGAGACGGATGTAATTTTGATGTTTCTCTTGAGATGTGAAACACCAGGTGCTGTCAGACTGGGATTAAATTTGTGCTAGTACAGTGCTGATAAATATGACCCAAAAGGGGGAATCTGTATCTTTACTTACATTGCACCAGGGAGATGTTCAGCAAGGACCCTTCGACCATTGCTACAGCATTTTGATACTATGCTCTGCCTACCACGTCCAGGTCAGCAATTGGAAGCCTTGGAGACAGATAATACCTAGGTCCATGGAGTAGTAGCATTATTTCACTAAACGAAGTGTAATACAAAACAGTATACTGGTATACCACTTTCCCAATGTGCTTATATCATACTTGAGATTTGAGATTATACTGCTATTCTTACATTTTTGAGTGTCCAATATACAGGCTGAAGGACCACTGGATGTGCTATAAGTGCTGCTCCACTAGCAAAGAAGGAGATCTGCTACCCAGGTGGCACTTAACACCATAGGTGTACGTCCCCGGTACACCTGCAGGAAAGCTCCATGTGTGCAGAGGTACCAAAACCATGGCACTGACCAGAGCATCTTTATAGGTATCTGCTGGCACTCTTAAAGTTCTCTAAAAGGCTAGTGTCACAGGACATAACACTGCAGAGCATAGCTGCCAAGTCTCCCGCTGAAAAATGCGGGATCAGAAGTGAAAACAGAAGTCGACTAAACAAAGGAGGGAAGTTTGTGGGGGAGGGGGGAAAGGTGGTGGTGGGGTGATTGGTATTCGGTGAACTTTTTTCTCCTTTCTTTCTTCATCATTACTATTATTATTTGTTGTTATTATTATTACGGATTATTATTTATTTATGTTTATTGGTTTATAGATTATTTGCTTATTGTTTATGTTTAATTGTATAATGACTGATATTCAATAAAAACCATTTAAAAGGGGGGGGGAATGACGCTCCCTGTATCTAGAAGAAATATCATTAATAAAATCCTGTGTATATTTATGCAAAAAAAAAGAAAGAAAAAAGAAAAATGCGGGATCAGCAGTGGCGCGGCACCGGAAGTCGCTTCTACGCATGTCCGGACATGCGTAGAAACAACTTCCGGTGCCGCTCTGCCCGATTTTCGGTGCCCAGGCCTGGGCGGAGCGGCACCGGAAGTCGCTTCTACGTGACTTCCGGTGCTGCGCTACCCATGTCTGGGCACCGGAAATCGGGCGGCACCAGGACCCAAAGTGGAGCTTCCCTGGCAGGTAGGAAATCCAGGGGATTTACGGGATTTTTTCCAAATCCAGGCTGCCAGCAGGAAACGGTTTAAAATACGGGGGTTTCCCGCGAAAAACGGGAGACTTGGCAGCTATGCTGCAGAGGCCATGCTGGTTCAGCTTCAGCAAGACTTGTTGCTTGCTAATTCAATATTTAATGATGTTTTCTAGAAGTTTACCTGGGACAGATGTTAAGCTAACGATGGCAAATTTCTCAGATCCCCCTGAATACATGTTTTAAACAACAACAACAACAACATGGTGTTACATGGCAGAGGCGGTTTTAGGGTAGCACAACCTCTGCACCTGCACTTGGCACTGTGTGGGCGCCACAACAGTGCTGCAGAACTGAGTGCAAGAGGCGGGGGGGCACTGAATTTTTGCATCGCACAGGATGTGGATGAAATTTGAGAATTTGAAGTCTACCATTCTACATTGGCCACTTTCCAGTCCTCACATATGGAACCTTATCTTAGGGACAAGTTACATACTTTTGTTAGTTCAGCAATTTGACCTGGGACCTTCTGCATGGAAAGCAAGAACTATGGTCCACACCTTGGTTCTTTCTCTCCCTGATACAGTCTTGATGAAAATAGCCTCTTTAGTTACATTTCAAGGAAAGTCCCTTTAGCACCATAAGAGGCTTCCTTGGACTGCAAATAGCAGCTTCAGAGAGGCAAGGAGAGAAACAGTTAAACCAGGCACCCCCAAACTTGGTCCTCCATCTCTTGATATGGATACGTATGCCATACTCTTCATAAACCAGGCATGGCCAAACTTGTCCCTCCAGATATTTTGGGACTACAATTCCCATCATCCCTGACCACTGGTCCTGTTAGCTAGGGATGATGGGAGTTGTAGTCCTAAAGCATCTGGAGGGCCTAGTTTGGGGATGCCTGGCTTAAACCTTTCCCCTTACAGTCTTCTTAGGCTTTCTCATAGTTGCTATTTACACAACAAAAAAATATGGACATTAATTACATTCATAATGTAAAATATATTTCTGCTGTGCCATGGCCAGTGGAAGTCCATAAACTTCCATCCAATCTGCTGGATTGAAAGCTATATATTTATCCAAAAATATCAAGACCATCAACAAATCACATAATTTTTATCTGAGTAGCTGTCTGCCTTTTAATTGACTAAAGTAATTTAATACATGTGAGTGTATCTGCATATTATGAAAATTATCAGTATAGGGGCTCTTTTGAGATACTGAAGGATGAGCAAGATAACTTGCAATTTAATAAATCAAAGCTACTGCTCATTGCCGGAATGAAAGCCTTTCTTTTTCATTCCCTATTATGAGAACACATTAGAGCCAAAATGGCTTCATCAAGTAAACAACTGAAGGCTCAACTAAAATTGGCCCCACCAATTAATAAGCCGATTAAAGCTTGCAGCCCTAATAAATACATAAAATAATATTTATTGCAGTTGAAAACTCTTGTAATACTATATTTCAATTGTACAAAGTCTGGTATTTCCTCTCTAGCATCAGTGTTCAACTCATATTCAATAATGTGGTTTTTTTACATAAATTCAATGTCTGGATAAAGTAAATTTTAGATCATTTGATAAAATAATCAAAAGCAAACTTAACGGATTTGCCATGAGGCTCTATTTTAGGGCACTGCACTTGAAAGGACATCTTCACCACTAAACTTATGTCTCGCTCCATCCTATTTTTGATTGGCAGCATGGGTATATTCAGGAAGACCCAATTCATATATTTACTAAACAGCAAAATATTTCTTGGGCTTCTTCTTTCACAGTTTTTGTGAACAGATGAGCCAACTGTTAGATTGCAATTTAAACGTTAACATGCTAGACCAGGATTTCTGTAGATATATACACAATAGATATAACACTGCAAATGGCTTTGTAGTGTTCAACATGGATGCATTAAACCAAAATATAGAGATAAGAAATTAATCCTAGTCTAATATATCATTGGAAATAGCATTTTATCTCTTTTATGGCAGGACTAGGGGCAAATGTAAAGTAGCCCTATCAGAAACCAGATAAACTGTTTGGTAAGTGCTCAGTAACTTCTTAATTAACCAGCCTTCAAATGTGTAACACTGACTGTTATCTGCAGTTAGAGCAGAATTACACTGCTTTTAAACAATGCATACAGATGATACCAGTGATAGGTGCTAAGTAAATGATTATTTAATAGCATACTTTAAAGGAAAGTATTTTACTGGGCTCCCCCCTCCGCCTGATCCTTCCTTACACTTTATTTTCCAGGAGAACTTTGATTAGAAATTAAATAGCTGAACTATTTTAAGGTCTCACATTCCATAATATTTCACTTGTATGCAGCAGTAGATTTATATATTTTCCCTCCTGAAATGGATGTTTGATCTGTAAAGTGGGTTGTCAGAACTCACTCTAGAACAGTCCTGACATGTGGGAGACATGACTTATAGTGAGACTCCCTATGTTAAACAGGGGAGGGGGGAGATAACAAAAATAATTTTGATTGGTAGAGTTCAAAACCATTCCAGGATGAGCAACAACCAAACCAACGGTAAAGAGGTGCAGTTCATCACTAAGGAGCATGATGGTCTTTCATGTGAAGGAGACTAAACCTGGATTTTGAACCACTTGGAAAAGAGAGGAGACCAATTTTGTGAAACTATTTGTAATAACCAATAAAGATTTTCTTTTAAAAAAAAGGAAAAGAGAGGAGACCAATGTTCAGTATGTGCATATTATTTTGTGGGAGAGAACCTGTAAGCTAGCGAGGGGTGAAGATGGCTATAGCAACATTCCTAATTGCAATCAGAAGATGGAAGATGAACATAAACCTTGACATATAACTGAAAGGCTTTGCATAAGAAGACAAATGTCTTCTTTGAAAAGCAGTTACAATAAGTGACCAAGGAAATCATTTTCAGGTTTGGCTGAAAAGGACAAGGTGGATGAACAGATGACTTGGAGTTTGAAGTATCACAGCTGGTAGCGGAGACCAATCTTTTTTGATAGAGTTACAAGTTTGGTAGTTCAAGGGTATGCTGTGTATGTAGCGTTTTTTTTAATTGATTAAGGGTTTGAACAAAGTCCCCCATGACATTCTTGTGAAGAAGCTGGTAAAATGTGATTAGATGATGTTATTGTTACAGGTGATAGCTGGTTGACTGTTTTGTTGACAATGGTTCTGTTGACTGGCTGAACCCATCCTAGAAAAAAGTGACAAGTGGAGTATTGTGGGTTTCTGTCCTGGGTCTGGTTTTATTCAACATCTTTATGAATGGCTAGGATGAAGGAATAGAGGGGGTGCTAATCAAATGTGCAGGTGACACCAAACTGGGAGGGTTACTTCAGAAGGTACAATTAGGATTCAAGATGACCTTGACAGATTGGAGAAGAGGGCTAAAGCTAAAAACTAAAAAAGCATTTCAATAGGGACACTTAGGCAGGAATAACCAGATGCACAAATATAGGGTGGAGGACACCTGGCTTGCCAACAGTACATCTGAGAAGGATCTAGGGGTCATAGTAGACCATAGTCTTAACGTGAGTCAACAGTATGATGCAGCAGCAAAAAAAAGGCTTATGCAACTCTAAGCTGTATCAACAGAAGTATAGTGTCCAGATCAAGTGCCTACATCAAGACCAACTTACATCTGTGATAAGTTGTGGCCCGTTTTATCCCAAAATGATTGTTGTGTGATTATTTCAACTCCCATCCACTCACAGCCTCACTTTGTCTGACCCCACCATAGTACTGCTCTATTTTGGTTTGGTCAGGCCTGTCTACATCAGTTTCAGCTGTGTTCTTTCACAAGTCCTTACCATCCAGTGTGGTGTAGTGGTTAAGAGTGGTAGACTTGTAATCTGGTGAACCGGGTTCGCGTCTCCGCTCCTCCACATGCAGCTGCTGGGTGACCTTGGGCTAGTCACACTTCTCTGAAGTCTCTCAGCCCCACTCACCTCACAGGGCATCTGTTGTGGGGGGGGGGAGGGAAAGGAGATTGTTAGCCGCTTTGAGACTCCTTCGGGTAGTGATAAAGCGGGATATCAAATCCAAACTCTTCCTCTTCATCATCATCCTGTTTCTTTTATTTCTTTATTTTAAAAAAGCTTCATAATAATTGGCATTTAAACTGTGAACATTTCCCCCTTAAATGTGATTTTTTTTGCACCCATTTTTCATCAAAATACCCATTTTAATACCCATTTTTGAGCTAACACCTGCACTGCAAAATTCAGAGAAATGCAGAGTGTAAAAGAAAATTGTGCTCTGATCCAAATATTAGTCAGGTAAGTGCAGGTAAATATTAGATCAGTTCACTTATAAATGCATTCTGAAGCACCCTATTCATGAAGCATTTTGAAGCATAGTTGTCTAATTGTGCCTTCTCAATATAAGAAAATTCCTTAGTGACTAAAAAGGAAAATAAACATTGTTGAAAATGATCCTAAAATGCTTTAAAAAAAACAAAAATCAGGTTACCTTTAAAAGGTTTAATTTCTTCTCTAGTTAGCCTAATTCAAAAGACAGATATCAGGGACAATGATGGTAACTCTGTTTACACCACATGGCACTACAGAGAGAGATGATCACTTAGCTTTTGTTTTGGTTCCAATTCATTTTTTCAAGAAGTGTAATTAAAAACTGCATTAATGCCACCAATTATGGCCTCCAAGGGACCAGAAACCTCATGTTACTATGTGATGGAACACAACTGAGCTGCAAACATCCATTTACCATTATAATACTCATTAATCCTGCCAAAAACAACTCATTATGAGACTTCAAGGAAATCATCTCATAGGCAAACAGAGCACAGAATCTATCTGTCACTGCATTCCTCACAGCACAAGTTGCAGGGGTGGAAATTGTTCAGTGTAACTAATTTATGAAGCTGCAAACTATACATTCATTTCTGACACCATCTGGGAGCCAAGTGGAAAAAGTGTAGGGAAGATTCTCAGAACTAAGGCATAGCTTTGAATGCTTCTCAATAATTTACTTTTTAAAACAGTAATTACGAAAATGTTTGAATACAATGTGGCATTATTTGAGAGTATACCTATATACATTATATGCATTTCTGTGGTTATTTGGGAGGGGAAGTCTTTTTATTGTAATGCAATTGGAAGAAGACCACAGCGTGTTAGTGGTGGGTTCAGGGAGGGAGGGAATTTCTTCCTGTGCTGTTTTTCTATGGGAAACACCATTTCCATCCTTTGAACCCCTACAAGGGAAACAAAATGCATACACACATACATATTTCCAGTAAAGGATAAAACCTAAGCACATATAAGCATCAATTTCAATGCAAGAATTTATGCAAATTTGATTTTAAGCTGTATTTTAATCAATTGTTTGATTTATGTTTTTAATGTATCATACGTTGATGTTAGCCGCCCTGAGCCCAGTCCCTTATATTATATTATTATTATTATTATTATTATTATTATTATTATATTGTATTATTATTATTACTATTAACCTTCCCATTGAAATCAACCACTCGACTTAAATGCATTTAGCTTTTGCTAGATCATGACATATATCTTTGAGGATTTGTCCCAAGTACTGAGCAGCTCCTCCCCCCTTTTTTGTCCTGTTCTCTATCTCCTTTCTGTTAATGTCCCAAGTAAGCTAATAAGGCATAAAACACCAATCATTTTGTATGAGAAGAAAAAGTCCTCTGAAACATACATATTATCTATGTGTGTGTCATTAAAGCGCTTTATATCATATAATATAAAGCGGATTGTGGTAGGGCTGATAGGAAATTTAGTTCAGGGTTTGGTGGTGTACAGGCCACAGGTCTTGCTGAGTAATGGGGGCGTGTGTATGCAAATCCCTGGGTTTCAATTGGTTGGTGGGGCCCCCTTTTAAAGAGCTTGCCCTCCATTTTAGAATCACTTTTGCCTTTGGCGTTTGAATCCCCTCCCACCCGCCCTTTTTTCTTGCAGGTTAGCACGACATTGCTATTGCCTTCGGGGCCGCCTGTATTCAGGGGCCAGTAGGAATTTTTCCAATTGGCTGATTGGCTTTGCCTCTTGGTTTTCGCCTACTGCGCTAGCAAATTGTCACAACTTGTTAGGTTGGCGGTTAGGCTTTTGGTTGGTTAATCGGTTGGTAGAGGGGTGTGGCACACAGATGCCTAACCCACCTCCGTTTGCTCCATATAGAAGTATTCCGTTAAAGGAATCTCGGGCCTTACGCTCTTGTCCTTACCATCCCGTCATTGGCGGGGATGGTGGGCCCAATTATAAGAGTAAGAGCCTTGGGGAACATTCTTGGTGAAAAAGAGGAGGGAATGACTGGGCTCAGCCACCTCCTCTCTCCCAGGTATGTTTACTTGACTTCCCTTCAGGAAGTCGGAGCAGGAACTGTCCAAGCGGACAGTGGTGAGTCCTGTCCCTTGGTGACAGCTGATGTGAGTCCTGCCCCAATTGGGCAGATGAGGTGAGTCCTGTCCAAAGGGGACAGCTGATTGAGTCCTGTCCTAAATGGACAGATGGGGATAGTCCTTCTTAAGGAAGGATGAGTGAATAACCAAAAGCCTAAGCCAACACTCGGATTAAAATTGGTGTATTTAATAAAGTTGTGGCCCTAAATTATTTGCCAAAAACCAAACCATAATTCTGTTGTCAGTTGTGAGTTATTTAAGGTAATTTCAGGTAAGCCTCGACACACAATATATATTTATGAAGCAAAAAGTTTGCATCACCGCTGTTTGAATGTGCCTCCTAGCTTTACGTTTTCTAGCATCTTAGTATTTGGGAATAACGTTAACAATGCTGCTTACTGTTATTGTCTTTGCTGATCCATTATTAAACCATTGCAATTGCAATGATCAGCTTGTGTCCTTGTTATTTACTACATCACTTTAAGTTGCTTTGTTTTCTGCAGGTTACATAATATCATTATCTTCTATATGCCTAAAATGAAGCATTGTGGCACTAGAGAGAGAGAGAGAGAGAGAGAGAGAGAGAGAGAGAGAGAGAGAGTTATTTTTGTTACAATCTTGAGGCTGTGGTTATATCACTGGTCATACTTTAGTTCCTGTCTCACTGGGCTGCTAATGAGGAAATTTGAACCTTGATTAAACCTTGATTAAAGGACTCAGCGCTGGTGCATGACCATGATTTGGCTGGGTGTGCACTAGCATTGATTGGATCCCCAAATTAACAATCCGGATTCACCCTTTCTGAAAAAGTTCAATAGTTGTTATTTTTTAAGAAATAAAAAACTGTTGCCAATGACCCTTTTGTGATATTTGAATGGACCATTTACAATACTAAGCCCCTATCTGGAAACCCCATCTGGCAGCAGCTCTCCTTGAACTCAGTAAGACTTATTTCCAAGTAATATGTTTAATTTTTTTAAATTTACTTCTTGTGCTTATGTCCCATTGATTTCATATGCTTGACACACAATTCAACAGTGCTTTCCACTGGCTGAATAATAACCCATGCAGCAAATCATGTGCATGTTTACTAGGAAGTAGCTTCCATAACATTATTCCATTTATGTCCACCTTTCCACTATAAACTAGTGATCAAGGATGAAAACAAAACTTAAAAATTACAATAACACGATCATAAACTATTAAAAGTACAATCAAGGTCAACAGCTCTTAATCCTAAGTAAGTGTACGTAGGATTTCACCTTAAATGTTTTCTTTCCACACCAATCACTTCAACTGGGGTGGGGATTTAACAGATAATGAAATTTTCATTCTTGGATCGTGTTGGGAAGATCTGTAAGAGGGATTCTAGAATATCAATGGCTCTTGCACACAGCTGTTGGTTTTTTCCTGGAAAATCCAGGTTAATTTTTCATCCTAGCATATGTTTTTACATGTGTTGCACATCTACATGTGTTGTTGCATGAAAGAATAATGGAGGAGAAATGTTACGGAAAGTCCTAAGAGAGGTGTTCCTTTGGGAAAGATAGACATGTCGTAGAGAAAAGAGACAGAAGGAAAAGGACAAATTGAGTAACTGCACACAAACATGTAAGAGCCATTCTTTCATTATTGTTCTTCAGATTGCCTAGATCCTCTTGAGACTCGTGGTTACCAAGAACAAAGTTTTTGGTTGTTACCATGAACAATCTTTAAGGAGACTGCAGGGAGTACTACACAGTATATAGAGAGAAGGCTGAGTAAATTCAAACCAAAGAAAGCCATTCACTTCTGTTTTATTGAATCTTTCAGATCTAAACGGAGACCAAAAACAACAGCCACTCCACCCCCCAAATTCTCCCTCTCCATAGGTAATAAAAATATAAATATACCTCTTGGAGTAATTAACCTACCTTCTCTGACATTATTTTCGCTGGCCTCAATGGAACTTGCTCATGAGTAAGAATGTTTCAGATTGAAGTCTTACAAAATTAAATTAGGACCAAAGGGAGTCAAGAATACCCTTGACCTTTGATGTCTGAAGTGAGGATTAGTGAAATCCACATACTAGCAGCTTCAGAGACACAGGGATAACACAGCACCTCCTCCCTATAACACAGCTCTTTGAGTTTAATTTTACAAGTCAGGTCAAATGAAGGCAGGTGCTGCAGCCTCTCTGATCAATTTCAGAGCAAGTTGGCAACTCCGAGGTTAAAGTAAACTTCAAAGAACAAGAGCCAGCACCTAAAAGTGAAAGGAAGCATGCAGTTTAGAACTTCTATAAGCTTCATATAGTTGTGTGACCATTCTTTTCCAATGCTGAATTGCAATGACAAGTGTATGAAACTTATATACTTGTGAACTTTTACTGACTTGCAATGACATCTATAGACTTTTGTCCTGATATACCTGTAGATGATGGTGGTGGTGGTCATATATATTAGAAGTGCCTGGTGTGCAAAATCTACTCGTAATAGGGGGAAAATTTCCACAACTTGGGTGCCACATGTAGTATTAAACTATTGTCTGCCACAAAGCACACCAGCATTATCGCTACTCCTGTGGTTCATTGGAACGTGCCTAACCGATTTCTAAATAATACTAAGTACTGATCTTTAATGATGATGATGATGTTTCTTAGGAACAAGCATAATGTATTTACCACCATTCTTCATTGTTCAAACCTGCAGGAGGTTCTTGAGAATCAATAATAAGAGGAAGGGCCATAAGTTAGAGGTAGAGTTTCTGTTTTGCTTAGTAAGTCTGGGACTGCCCCCGGTCTAAAGCCCTGGAGAATCATTGCCAGTCATAGTAGACAATACTGAGCTCCATGGGTCTGAGTCGTTATGTTCTGTACACCAGATATTTTATCCTCCTAGTCCAGTACTTCCCATTCTGAATGGCAGTTCTCCAAAACCTCAACCAACTATCACCAACTATCAGATTCTTTTTAACTGCAGATGCAAAGGACTTAAGATGGGACCTTCTGCTAGATTACACTTTAACACTAAGCTGTGGTCCCTTCCATACATGTATGTATGGCTGTATACACTTTCTGTACTTTTCTGCAATTCATTTCAGAAATGTATTTTTCACAATATCCCCATTCCATCATGTACCTAGGAAAACAGTGCATTTGATGAAGTGGAATGTAGTCTGCAAAACCTCACCAGGGTGGTCCAACATATGTCCCAAAGGCTCCTAGTGGCCCTCAAGACCTTATCTGGTGGCCTTCAGCAACATTTGAAGCTTCCAGCCCTTGTGTTGCCTTCACAAAAGCCAGATAAACAAGGCGCTGGGCTTTGGGAAGATGGGGTGAGGGTTCTGACAGGGTCCTAGAGTCCCCTTGCCTCCTTCCCAAAGCCCAATTAGCCATTTTCAAGCTTTGGGAAGGAGCTGGGAAACTCTAGCACCCTGCCAGAACCTTGTGCCTCCCTCCAAAGCCCCTGTTCACACATGATATGGCATCATGCAGCCTGTGGATTGCATGTTGAAGTAGTATTATGGCCCATTTAGTATGAAAAGTTGGGATGCCCTGGCTTAAGCCATAATAAATTTGTTAGTCTCAAAGCTGCCACAACTCTCCCATGCATAAACACACACTTCATAGGGTTGATGTAAGGATTAAAGCAATTAAGAATGAATGTTGAGTAGTTGTACATTACACACTAAAAACTTGCAAATCAAACAAGGTGCCTGACTTTTCAGCTTCTTCATTTCTCAATAGCATTGAGTGATACCAGAGATCAGAAACATCTGCCTGGTAACACCCCCACCCACCCCCAAAGCCAAAGACTTTGAATGCAGTAAGTAGGGATTGTGTAGCTTATTCTCTTACAAAAACTAAAGAGGCAATGTTGAGAAAACACAAACATATAATTAATGCAAGGAAAAGCAAGGTGCATTTGGCTTATTTTTGCATAATTTATTCTGCCTCCAACAACCAGGTTATCAAAAGCTTGGATTGTGGTAGCAAAGGCCAAAGGATGATTAGAATACTGGGAAAGAAGAGGCATGAAATTTGAGAACAAATGAGCAGTAGGGGGATGTGGACAGAGAATAGCAAACAGGGAGAAATAAACACTATACAGGCATAGGTGCTTCATTCAGTGAGCTCTTCATAATCTCTCACTAGCTTTTAAAACCTATACAATTCTAGTAAACTTTTCTCAACATATCTAAGTACTGGACACAAATTATGTGCCATCTTGCACAATTCACTTAGATAGGACTAAGTATGGAGGAGAAAATCAATTTTATTTTCATTTAGATATGAATTCACACTTCTTGTACCAATGCACAAACCAAAATGCAGCTATTCTTCGAAATGTTCACTTTGTCAAATTTTACAATGCTCTTCTCCAACCAGTGTTTATAAAAATGCATGTTAGAGAAAATGCATATACTTTTTTAAAACATAGACGGATGCATTATATCAAGGAAAATGGGTTGAATAAATGTACATATTTGTACAGAAATGAGCTGCAACTCTAATGAGCCTACCTATGGTCTATGGTGGATCTGCTTAGCTACTCTGATCACTGAGTTTTTTGGATGTTAATGATGTCCATTTCTGTAGACTTTTATTGTGTCTTTTGATATTTTAGGATGCTTTACCTATATTTTATTCTTTCTAGTTTAATTAATTCCATTGCTTATATTGCATTGGTTAACTTCTTTGTATGGATTTTGGGAAACCACTTTGTGATCTTTTTTGCAGCTCCTTCTCCTGCCATGTAAGGGATGGCCAGTGGCAGTGGCAGGAGGAGGAGTCTGAGCGCCAGAGAGGAACCACCAGCCATTGAAGCCATGCTGCCACCATGTTTGGCTCTGCCTTCTGGCTCCTCCCCACATCCTGACATCATGTGTGACATCATACGCACATCTCCCCACCCTGCAAAAAATCTCCCTTGCAAATTGGTGTCTCTTGTTCAGGGCAAAGTTGAGGTTACCAGGAAGCTGCAAGATGATTCCTACTGCACCTAATTCCTTCAAAGATGACAATGTGCACTGCAGATCTGATTCAAATAATGTTAATAAAGTTGCAGCCTTTGTTTAATTAGATGGGGGTGAACTTAATTCTGCCACATTCAGGCCCAACAGCGTATCCACTATAACACAGTAGCCCCTGAAAATCATCATGAAACTAGAAGCATAGAAATACCTTGGAAAAAGACTGCACCTTAGTGGTAGAACACATGCTTTGCATGCAATAAGACTACGGTCCAATCCTCACCATACCCAGATAAGACTAAGCAAGATTCTTATCTTAAACAATGAAGAGATGCTGCTAGTCAGAGTGAGCTGGATGGAGCAAGGACAGCTTCCCATGCTCCCATCTGAGAAATTATTATTGCTATGGAGGTGCAAAATATAGCTGTTTGACCAGTGGCTATTGAATATGTCCAGTTTCTAAAATAATGGATCTGTATATACCAGAGAGATAGGGCATGCTATACTTTAGGCTTTTAATCTCACAACATTGTGATATATGCTGAACAGCAAAGTAACAAAAATATAGATCTGCTCATCTGAATGAATGAAACATATACACTGAAGGTGTAGTAGCCAGTGCCAGATATTGATTGGGGAGAATGTAATGAATTGTATGATCTATAAGACCATAATCCTGCTATTAATTTCCCTTTCAGGTCATAATCACATACACTTCTGAAAAGCCAAACTAATCACAAAGTGAGTCATCCAATTGAAGTTAAATTATCGAAATTACATACACATTAATGACTTCCAATTACCAAATGAAGAATAATATTCAGTGTTTTAAATACCCCGTAACAGCCTCTATAAAGCCCAAGATCTACACATGCTGAGATAGTACAGTTGTGCTTACCTGAAATGGAGTTTTCCACTGGTCAAAGGCAAGCAGCAATTTTTTTTGGGGGGGGGGGGGAGGTTGGGCTTCCATCATGCAGTTTGCATACTTGCCAAGCTCAAAAGTGTAAGAGTTGAAAATAGTAAGGTAAAGAAATTCCCAGCTCCCCAAGAAAGGGAAAACTTGAATAATAACTTTAACAGAATCCTGCAGCTGGAATAACTAAGGCAGGGCTGCTGACTTTTCCATGGGAATAAAAAAAAACCTCTGTTTCAGGCAAGTATAACCATACCTTTTCTGATTCCATGTGTAAGGTCAGCATGATGGGATATAAATGAGCTAATATCCCTAGGGCGGGCTGGAGGCTGCAGGGATTTACTGGGGGAGAATCCTCCTGTGAAACGTAGCATCGGCAAAGGCTTAAGACTCCAGGCAATAGTGCCTGGTGAATGTGCTGGTCGGGGGGGTGGCCTAGGTGGCTTCTCATCAGATCTCCTGGAGCAGATCATTACAGGAAAAGGCAGCAGGTGGCCTCTGACCTGGTGGAGTGTGCTGTTATATTCTGGGGAATGCGCAAATGCTGTGCCTCATAAGCCCTAATACAGGCCCTAATTCATCAAGCCACGGCAGTGAGGGAGATCTTCTTGCCCAGGGTAAGAGGGTGGAAGGAGTCAAACAATGAGACAGTGTGGTCTGGTTCTACCTATGTAAACTTTTAAGACTTTGCACACATCAAATGATGTGCCAGGCCTTTCCCAGGAGGTAGACGGGAGATGGACAGAAGGAAGGTAGCATAATCTCCTGTTGGAGATGGAAAATGGAGGACACCTTCAGGATGAAGGATGGATCTGTCCTTAATACTAACCTGTGGAAGATACATAGCTGCTTGGCCAAAGACAGAGCATTGAGCTCTGAGGTAATAGAGGTAATAGCCACCAGGAATGCTACTCTGAAAGAGCGGGGCCTTAGGAGAACCTTGCTAAGGGGTCATTGGAGGGCTAAGGAAGGACATTGGAGGGCTGACTGGACCCTCTGGAGGTCCCACAAGGGAAATGTGAGTATTGAGAGGGGAAGAGAAGATTCACTCATCTGAGAAAATGTTTCAGGAGATGAAATAGGAGAGGAATGAAGTTTTGAGGGAATTGAAGTTAGCCTTCTCCTCCATGAATTTGCAGATCTATGGCTCCTAGTCATACCAAAGGCAGTATGTCTCTAAATTTCTCTAAATTTCATTGCTAGGCAACACAAACAAGGCAGTGCTATTGCACTTGTGTCCTACTGGTGGGCTTCCAATAAGCATATAGTTGGTCACTGTGAGCAACAGGATGCTGAACTAGATGGGATTTTGATATGATCCTGAAGGGCTCTTCTAATGTTCATAAGAGTACCGGAAGAAGCAATAGCACAGTCAGCTAGTCACAGCCAATGGTGAAAGCCTTGGAAATTTAGCTAAAATTTCCTTAAACATTTCTTTTCTGTCAAAAGACCCACATTTTAGTCTAAAGTACGAACCAAAAAATGTTGATACAGTGGTACCTCGGGTTAAGAACTTAATTCATTCTGGAGGTCCGTTCTTAACCTGAAACTGTTCTTAACCTGAGTACCACTTTAGCTAAGTGCCGCCGCCGCCACACAATTTATGTTCTCATCCTGAAACAAAGTTCTTAACCTGAGGTACTATTTCTGGGTTAGCGGAGTCTGTAACCTGAAGCGTCTGTAACCTGAAACGTCTGTAACCCGAGGTACCATTGTATAGTGAATCGGTTGGCGGGTGAGTCTAACTACAGAATCACTTCAAAACAAGCACACTTATCGTTTATGCTCTTTGATTACTTTTCTGTTTCTCAGCATGCTGCCTCTGGCTGATCAGGAATAAATCCAGGTCATCTGGAATCCCACAGAACTCAAGAGTCAGACCTCCTGCTGGGAAATCACCATGTTTACATAGCCTCAAGACTCCATGTGCAGATGGAATCCAAATGCTTCAGAAGGCAATGGGAAATGACTCTTGCGCTCCAAACTGAATCTTTTTTTCTAGTCAATTGCACTTTCTGTTTCCCATGAAATACTACTATGCAGCTGTAAGCAGCCATCCCCAAACTTGTGCCTTCCAGGTGTTTGGGACAACACCGATAATCCCTTCAGCCCTAGCCAAGGTTCATAAAATTTGGAGCCCAACAAGATCTGGGGCGCACCATATCGAGGAAGTCAATGCAGAGTTTAAGACAG